>NC_053024.1:539883141-540146376 GCF_003073215.2 Triticum urartu
AAAACTATATGCTTTGATCAACTTATCAAAGCGTATATTCCAACTCCGAGATGCTTGCACCAGTCCATACATAGATCGCTAGAGCTTGCATATTTTGTTAGCACCTCTAGGATTGACAAAACTTTCTTGTTGCATCATATACAACTCTTCTTTAATAAATCCATTAAGGAATGTAGTTTTGTTTATCCATTTGCCAGATTTCATAAAATGTGGCAATTGCTAACATGATTCGGACAGACTTAAGCATAGATACGAGTGAGAAACTCTCATCATAGTCAACACCTTGAACTTGTCAAAAACCTTTTTGCGACAATTCTAGCTTTGTAGATAGTAACACAACTATCAGCGTCCGTCTTCCTCTTGAAGATCCATTTTAATCTCAATGGCTCGCCGATCATTGGGCAAGTCAATCAAAGTCCATACTTTGTTCTCATACATGGATCTCATCTCAGATTTCATGGCCACAAGCCATTTCGCGGAATCTGGGCTCATCATCGCTTCCTCATAGTTTGTAGGTTCGTCATGGTCAAGTAACATGACCTCCAGAACAGGATTACCGTACCACTCTGGTGCGGATCTCACTCTGGTTTACCTATGAGGTTCGGAAGTAACTTGATCTGAAGTTACATGATCATCATCATTAGCTTCCTCACTAATTGGTGTAGTAGTCACAGGAACAGATTTCTGTGATGAACTACTTTCCAATAAGGGAGCAGGTATAGTTACCTCATCAAGTTCTACTTTCCTCCCACTCACTTCTTTCGAGAGAAATTCCTTCTCTAGAAAGGATCCATTCTCAGCAATGAATATCTTGCCTTCGGATCTGTGATAGAAGGTGTACCCAACATTTTCTTTTGGGTATCCTATGAAGACGCACTTCTCCGATTTGGGTTTGAGCTTATCAGGTTGAAACTTTTTCACATAAGCATTGCAACCTCAAACTTTAAGAAATGACAGCTTAGGTTTCTTGCCAAACCATAGTTCATACGGTGTCATCTCAACGGATTTAGATGGTGCCCTATTTAACGTGAATGTAGCTGTCTCTAATGCATAACCCCAAAACGATAGCGGTAAATCAGTAAGAGATGTCATAGATCGCACCATATCTAATAAAGTACGGTTACGACGTTTAGACACACCATTAAACTGTGGTGTTCCAGGTGGCGTGAGTAGTGAAACTATTTCACATTGTTTTAACTGAAGGCCAAACTCATAACTCAAATATTTTACTTCTGTGATCATATCATAGAAACTTTTATTTTTGTTACGATGATTCTCCACTTCACTCTGAAATTCTTTGAACTTTTCAAATGTTTCAGACTTGTGTTTCATCAAGTAGATATACTCATATCTGCTCAAATTATCTGTGAAGATCAGAAAATAATGATACCTGCTGCGAGCCTCAATATTCATCAGACCACATATATCAGTATGTATGATTTCCAACAAATCTTTTGCTCGCTCCATTGTTCCGGAGAACGGAGTCGTAGTCATCTTGCCCATGAGGCATGCTTCGCAAGCATCAACTGATTCATAATCAAGTGATTCCAAAAGCCCATCAGCATGGATTTTCTTCATGCGCTTTACACAAATATGACCTAAACGGCAGTGCCACAAATAAGTTGCACTATCATTATTAACTTTGCATCTTTTGGCTTCAATATTATGAAAATGTGTATCACCACGATCGAGATCCAACAAACCATTTTCATTGGGTGTATGACCATAGAAGTTTTTATTCATGTAAACAGAACAACAATTATTCTCTAACTTACATGAATAACAGTATTGCAATAAACATGATCCAACCATATTCATGCTCAACGCAAACACTAAATAACATTTATTTTAGGTTTAACACTAATCCCGAAAGTATAGGGAGTGTGCGATGATGATCATATCAATCTTGGAACCATTTCCAATACACATCGTCACTTCACCCTTAACTAGTCTATGTTCATTATGCAACTCCCGTTTTGAGGTACTATTCTTAGCAGCCGAACTAGTATCAAATACTGAGGGGTTGCTATAAACACTAGTAAAGTACACATAACATGTATATCAAATATACCTATGTTCACTTTGCCATCCTTCTTATCCGCCAATTACTTGGGGTAGTTCCACTTCCAGTGACCAGTCCTTTGCAGTAGAAGCACTCAGTTTCAGGCTTAGGTCCAGACTTGGGTTTTTTTCACTTGAGCAGCAACTTGCTTGTCGTTCTTCTTGAAGTTCCCCTTTCTTCCCTTTGTCCTTTTACTTGAAACTAGTGGTTTTGTTTACCATCAACACTTGATGCGTTTCTTGATTTCTACCTTCGTCAATTTCAGCATCATGAAGAGCTTGGGAATCGTTTCCGTTATCCCTTGCATATTATAGTTCATCATGAAGTTCAACTAACTTGGTGATGGTGACTAGAGAATTCTATCAATCATTATTTTATCGGGAAGATTAACTCCCACTTGATTCAAGCGATTGTAGTACCCAGACAATCTGAGCACATGCTCACTGCTTGAGCTATTCTCCTCCATCTTTTAGCTATAGAACTTGTTGGAGACTTCATATCTCTCAACTCGGATATTTGCTTGAAATATTAACTTCAACTCCTGGAACATCTCATATGGTCCATGATGTTCAAAACGTCTTTGAAGTCCCGATTCTAAGCCGTAAAGCATGGTGCACTAAACTATCAAGTAGTCATCATATCGATCTCGCCAAATGTTCATAACGTCTGCATCTGCTCCTACAATCGGTCTGTCACCTAGCGGTACATCAAGGAAATAATTCTTCCATGCAGCAATGAGGATAATCCTCAGATCACGGATCCAATCCGCATCATTGCTACTAACATCTTTCAACTTAGTTTTCTCTAGGAACATATCAAAAATAAAACAGGGGAGCTAAACGCGAGCTATTGATCTACAACATAGATATGCTAATACTACCAGGACTAAGTTCATGATAAATTAAAGTTCAATTAATCATATTACTTAAGAACTCCCACTTAGATAGACATCCCTCTAATCCTCTAAGTGATCACATCATCCAAATCAACTAAACCATAACCGATCATCACGTGAAATGGAGTAGCTTTCAATGGTGAACATCACTATGTTGATCATATCTACTATATGATTCACGCTCGACCTTTTGGTCTCAGTGTTCCGAGACCATATATGCATATTCTAGGCTCGTAAAGTTTAACCTGAGTATTCTGCGTGTGCAAAACTGGCTTGCACCCATTGTAGATGGACGTAGAGCTTATCACACCCGATCATCACGTGGTGTCTGGGCACGACGAACTTTGGAAACGGTGCATACTCACAGAGAACATTTTTTATCTTGAAATTTAGTGAGAGATCATCTTATAATGCTACCGTCAATCAAAGCAAGATAAGATGCATAAAAGATAAACATCACATGCAATCAATATAAGTGATATGATATGGCCATCATCATCTTGTGCTTGTGATCTCCATCTCCGAAGCACCGTCATGATCACCATCGTCACCGGCGCGACACCTTGATCTCCATCGTACCATCGTTGTCGTCTCGCCAATCTTATGCTTCTATGACTATCGCTATTGCTTAGTGATAAAGTAAAGCATTACAGGGCGATTGCATTGCATACAATAAAGCGACAACCATATGGCTCCTGCCAGTTGTCGATAACTCGGTTACAAAACATGATCATCTCATACAATAAAATTTAGCAACATGTCTTGACCATATCACATCACAACATGCCCTGCAAAAACAAGTTAGACATCCTCTACTTTGTTGTTGCAAGTTTTACGTGGCTGCTACGGGCTTAGCAAGAACCGTTCTTACCTACGCATCAAAACCACAACGATAGTTTGTCAAGTTGGTGTTGTTTTAACCTTCGCAAGGATCGGGCGTAGCCACACTCGGTTCAACTAAAGTTGGAGAAACTGACACCCGTCAGCCACCTGTGTGCAAAGCACGTCGGTAGAACCAGTCTCGCGTAAGCGTACGCGTAATGTCGGTCCGGGCCGCTTCATCCAACAATACCGCCGAACCAAAGTATGACATGCCGGTAAGCAGTATGACTTATATCGCCCACAACTCACTTGTGTTCTACTCGTGCATATGACATCTACGCATAAAACCAGGCTTGGATGCCAGTGTTGGGTAACATAGTAGTAATTTCAAAATTTTCCTACGCACACGCAAGATCATGGTGATGCATAGCAACGAGAGGGGAGAGTGTTGTCCATGTACCCTCGTAGACCGAAAGCGGAAGCGTTAGCACAACGCGGTTGATGTAGTCGTACGTCTTCACGATCTGACCGATCAAGTACCGAACGTACGGCACCTCCGAGTTCAGCACACGTTTAGCCCGATGACATCCCTCGAACTCCGATCCAGCCAAGTGTTGAGGGAGAGTTTCGTCAGCACGATGGTGTGGTGACGATGTTGATGTTCTACTGACGCAGGGCTTCGCCTAAGCACCGCTAGAGTAATATCGAGGTGGACTATGGTGGAGGGGGGCACCGCACACGGCTAAGGATCAAACGATCAATTGTTGTGTCTATAGGGTGCCTCCCTGCCCCCATATATAAAGGAGAAGGGGGTGCGGCTGGCCAGGGAGAGGGCGCGCCAGGAGGAGTCCTACTCCCACCGGGAGTAGGACTCCCCCCCCCTTTCCTAGTTGGAATAGGATTCGGGAGAAGGAAAGAGAGAGAGGGGAAGAAGGAAAGAGGGGGACGGCCCCACTTGCCCTAAACCAATTCGGTTTGGGCCTTGGGGGCGCGCCCCACACTCCCCTTGCTTTCCTCTATTTCCACTAAGGCCCATATAGGCCCATTAAGCTCCTGAGGGGTTCCGGAACCTCCCGGTACTCCGGTAAATCCCGATTTCACCTGGAACACTTCCGACATCCAAACATAGGCTTCCAATATATCAATCTTCATGTCTTGACTATTTCGAGACTCATCGTCATGTCCTTGATCACATTCGGGACTCCGAACAACCTTCGGTACATCAAAACATATAAACTCATAATATAACCATCATCGTAACGTTAAGCGTGCGGACCCTACGGGTTCGAGAACTATGTAGAAATGACCGAGACACGTCTCTGGTCAATAACCAATAGTGGAACATGGATGCTCATATTGGCTCCCACATATTCTACGAAGATCTTTATCGGTCAAATCGCACAACAACATATGTTGTTCCCTTTGTCATCGGTATGTTACTTGCCCGAGATTCGATCGTCGGTATCTCAATACCTAGTTCAATCTCGTTACCGGCAAGTCTCTTTACTCATTCCGTAATACACTATCCCGCAACTAACTCATTAGTTGCAATTCTTGCAAGGCTTAAGTGATGTGCATTACCGAGAGGGCCCAGAGATACCTCTCCGACAATCGGAGTGACAAACTCTAATCTCGAAATACGCCAACCCAACAAGTACCTTCGGAGACACCTGTAGAGCACCTTTATAATCACCTAGTTATGTTGGACGTTTGGTAGCACACAAAGTGTTCCTCCGGTAAACGGGAGTTGCATAATCTCATAGTCATAGGAACATGTATAAGTCATGAAGAAAGCAATAGCAACATACTAAAGGATCGGGTGCTAAGCTAACGGAATGGGTCATGTCAATCACATCATTCTCCTAATGATGTGACCCTGTTAATCAAATGACAACTCATGTCTATGGTCAGGAAACATAACCATCTTTGATCAACGGGCTAGTCAAGTAGAGGCATAGTAGTGACAATCTGTTTGTCTATGTATTCACACATGTATTATGTTTTCGGTTAATACAATTCTAGCATGAATAATAAACATTTATCATGATATAAGGAAATAAATAATAACTTTATTATTGCCTCTAGGTCATATTTCCTTCATGCGAGTCCATCCGTCACACGACCTGTGAACGGGGGTACTCTGATGAACAATATGAAGTGCGTAAGCAATAATATTCACAATTTTATTTTATTACCATAATTTGTGTTGAGTTTCATTTATTCATATATATGTATTGACCCCCTTGTTCAAATTAGATGTTTCGGATGCGGGATGAACTCCTAGCACCAGATCGTATGCGAGCAATTCAAGAGGAATTGGCGGCATTCTTCCTTGACCACGTGATCGCTGAAGACGAAGAATACTATGTGGACCATGTGTTCATATATAATTAGGAGATTATATTGTAAGAGATAATTATTGTATATATGTAGCTGGTAGTGTCGGATAGATATACGAGAACTTGTTGTTTGACCAATCTCTCGGAGAAGGAGAGGTGGTCGATATCACTTCTCTCTGTATGCATATGTTCATGACGATCTTCTGTTTACTTCATTTGCTTACTAGCTAGCGTGTCTAGTCCTCTCTATATATACGTATATATAGCATCGACCAAGCACGGACATAAGAGAGGACACTTCTCTCTATTAATTAGCTAGCTAACACAATATATGAAACACCTAAATTAAACCCCCAAAAACCCCAACCCCTCCCCCTTTCAAAACAAAAAACAAAAACCCCAACCCCTGAAATGCTGACACGTGGATGCCTATTGGTCCCGATTAGTGCCACCAACCGGGACCAAAGGCCCTCCTGCCTAGGCTCGGCGCACCGGCCACGTGGAGGCCCATCTGTCCCGGTTCGTGTAAGAACCGGGACTAAAGGGCTAGGGCATTAGTAACGACCCTTTAGTCCCGGTTCACAAACCGGGACAAAAGGCCCTTACCAACTGGGACAGATGACCCTTTTTCTACTAGTGATGACACAGACTACCCATAGTGGAGAGTAACTTAGACTAGTAACATGCGTGTTACTAGTCTATGTTACTACCTCTATAGCGAGTAGTAACATATGTGTAGTGGCATGCAACACTTCATTTATTAGGTTATAGACTCATCTTCTCTTGGTGACTACCCATAGTGGGGAGTAACTTAGACTAGTAACATGCATATGTTACTAGTCCATGTTAACTACCTCTATAATGGGGAGTAACATATGTGTGGTGTCATGCAACTCTTCATTTATTAGGTTGTAGATTCATCTTGTCTTGGTATGTGTGATGTTACTCATAGTATGAGTAACTAGTTATGTTACTACATGCCTCTCTTTCATCATTAATTACTTGTCAAGTCATCTATTTTGTCTAGATAAGTGTGAGGTCACCATCTATGTTACTCCCACTGTGGGTAGTCCTAGCTATGTTACTCAATTTGTCTCTCTCCTCATTAATTAGCTGCCACATCATCTTTTTTTCTTCGGTGTCATCTATGTTAAACTCTATGTTACTCCCAGTATGGGTAGTCTAAGAAAAAAAGATGATGTAACAGTTAATTAATGAGAGAGACAAATTGAGTAACAGAACTAGTTACTCACACTATGAGTAACATCACACATACCATAATAAGATGAGTCTACAACCTAATGAATAAAGTGTTGCATGACACTACACATATGTTACTCCCCATTATAATAAATGTAGGAGTAACATAAGGTCCAACTCATCAAATTTGCTTATGTGGCAAAGATTTAATGAAGAGAGAGAGATTATTTGAGTAACATAGCTAGTTACTCATAATAGGAGTAACATCACACATACCAAGACAGGATGAGTCTACAAGCTAATAAATAAAGTGTTGCATGGCACCACGCTTATGGTACTCCCTCCGGTCCTTTTTACTTCACGTATGAGATTTGTGTCAAGTCAAACTTTGCAAAGTTTGACCAAATTTATATTAAAAAATACCAACATCTACAATACCAAATATACATAATATGAAACTACATTTCACAATGAATTGAACAATATTGATTTGGCATCGTGAATGTTGGTACTTTCTTCCATAAGTTTGGTCAAAGTAGAGATACTTTGACTTCAGATAAAACTTATATGCAGACTAAAAAGAATCGGAGGGAGTAGTAACATAGAGTAGTAACATCTGCATGTTACTACTCTAAGTTACTCCCCACTGGACAAGTGAAAGGCAGACCCTCTCGTCCCCCGCGTCGCCTCCCCGAGCGAGGCGATCGGGGGCTCCTCCCTTTCCTCCTCCAGCGCTCCATCTCTCCCTTCCCTCCTCCCACCGCCACCAGCGAGCGCCGCCGGGCCTTGCCCGCGTGGTGCTAGCAGCGGCGGGTCTGTCCTTTCCCGCGCGCGGATCCCCCTGCTCGGGCCGTGGTGGCTGGCGGTGCTGCCTTTCGACCAACAGCGATGTTGTTGCCATGATGGATCTCGACGCTACGGCACGACCGTTGGTCGTGGGGCGGCACGGTGGCGCTGGGGGCTAGCGGCGCCCGCCCGGCCCAGATCTGGGCCTGTTTGGGCCCCATCTGGGTTGGGGCAGGCTGATGGCTCGACACTCGGCGGCGTTGCTCCTTGGTGGTGGGGCGAGGCGGCGGCAGTTTGCGGGCAGTGATCACCTCGTTGGTCAGCGAGTTGCAACGAGGTGACAGGGACTCTCTGGGCCCAAGTGGGCCCGGCCAGGCCGTCGGGGCCTGGCAAGTCCTCGTCATCGCGTCCGATCGGCTCCACACATGCGGTGGATGTTGTCCCTTCCCCCCGGTCGAGTGGTGGTCGCTCTTGTGGCTGTTGTCTCCTTTCCCTCTCCAGGCCTCTTGTTGGCAGCTCCAGAGAGATGGCGAGGATGGTTCGGTAACCGTTGTGGCACGGGCTGGTGGGCGGCTGAGTGGGTGGTCCACTACGAAGTGCCTGGTGTGATGGTGGTGGTTGTGGATCGGGAGAAATCCCTGGCGGCTTGCCCGACACCGACACGGTGACGCCTGCGGGCGCCGCCGGACCTTCCTGAAGGGTGTCGGGTATATCCCTTCCCCACTACCCCACGCGTATCAAGGGAAACCCTAGGACTTGTTCAGACAACAGCGACGGCATCATCGCATTCTTTCTTGAAGGTGTTGCTTGTGCGCGACGCTTCGGAATGTTGGGGACGCAGTGGTACTTCTCCGGTGGGTGCAGCGGTTGTCAGTCTTCTTCTCTTTGTCGATTTGCCGGTGTCGGCATTTGTTTCTTTTTTTCATTTTGAGCTTGTTTGTGATGCAGTCCCAGCGAGTTGGATGTATCGGATGGTTAATTTATATAATATAAAGCGGGGAAAAGTCTTTATCGTCAGTTTCCCCAATGAGTAGTCTTTACTGATCTAAGTTACTAGTGGGTAGTTTGAGCTATCTGCCCCTCAACGAGACCCGCATTGAATATGTGGCGGAGGTGTCGATGGACCCTTTTGAATGATCATCAATAATCTCTACCTTACCTAATAATAAAGTAAATTGGGTTTCTTTCGTCCGTCATGGCATTTTTCAGAAAGGTCCCTTTATTTCAGAGAATTCAACCCGCAGTCCTGTTTTAAGTTGAAACGAATCGTTATTTTCGTATTTTACACAAAAGTCCCTGTCTTTTCTTGAAACCAAACCGCCGTACGGATTTAATTCACACCCGAACCGTTATTTTACATTTTTTAAACCCCCCTAATGTTTTAGGTAATTCATTCGCGGATCATATTTAAGTCAAACAAATGCTTTTTAAAATCATCCATATCTTTTAAACCGTAACTCCGATTTGAACATGTTATATATGAAATTTGATTAAAAAACATGTAGAATATGAATATGAGATTATTTTTACCTGTTAAGTATTTTTAAATATTATTTTAGAATATATTTGATTCAAACCAAATGATTTTTTAAATTATCTGTATCTTTTAAACCGTAACTTCGATTTTTAACATATTATATATGAAATTTTATTAGAAAACTATGTGGAATCTAAATATGATGTTAATTTTACCTGTTAAATATTTTTAAAATATTGTTATGAAAGCAAACTTATAATTTATAGCGCAAGATCCGTTTTTTTATACCGGCGGCGATCCAGATTGCAAATAAACACCCCACTATAACCAAACCGCCGTACGGATTTAATTCACACCCGAACCGTTATTTTACATTTTTTAAACCCCCTAATGTTTTAGGTAATTCATTCGCGGATCATATTTAAGTCAAACAAATGCTTTTTAAAATCATCCATATCTTTTAAACCGTAACTCCGATTTGAACATGTTATATATGAAATTTGATTACAAAAACATGTAGAATATGAATATGAGATTATTTTTACCTGTTAAGTATTTTTAAATATTATTTTAGAATATATTTGATTCAAACCAAATGATTTTTTAAATTATCTGTATCTTTTAAACCGTAACTTCGATTTTTAACATATTATATATGAAATTTTATTAGAAAACTGTGTGGAATCTAAATATGATGTTAATTTTACCTGTTAAATATTTTTAAAATATTGTTATGAAAGCAAACTTATAATTTATAGCGCAAGATCCGTTTTTTTATACCGGCGGCGATCCAGATTGCAAATAAACACCCCACTATAACCATATAGGGAAAAGAAAATATCGATAACTACACATGCATTCCTCTGAAAAATGTCGCAGAGGAAAACAATAAATTTCTCATCGCGAGAGTGAGAGAAAGCGAGCGAGAGAGAGAGGGAGGGAGAGGGAGGAGAGATGAAGAGAGAGACGCCTTAGGATTAACCATATTCAACACACGCTTTTTATTGTTTTGTGTGAACACCGAGGCCATCACTGGCGAGGGTGAGAAGGAGGATAAGCGGCAACACAAATATGATGCCTCGCAAAAATAAAAAAGATGGACCTATTGTGGTCTTGAGTGATGGTTGTTGAGTTAAGAGTGTGTTATGTTTTCTTTCCCGTTGCAACGCACGGGCTCTATTGCTAGTACTAATAAACCAGTGATTGCTTCTGGTCGTACGTCGCCGGCCTTTTTGCAAAAAAGCCCTTATGATTTTGGATATTCAACTCGCAATCCTTGTGATAAATCAACCTGAACGGGTGCTCGGAAAGAAAAGAAGAAAAGAAAAAACATAACCCAGCCACCCGCACGCCCCGGCTCAATCTCCACCTCCAGATCGTCCCCACCTCCTGCCACGCCCGGCCTGCCTCACTGCGGGCCGCCGGCCCACCCCAACGTCGCTGCACGCCACTACCGCCATCCCTGCCGGCGCACCTGCCTAAGTCAGGACATCAACCAAAAGAGGATGAGATATATGGGTCATCTTTGGCCATGAGAAATAAAGGAGGATCCAAAATAAGCAGCATGCGTGATATGCCCAACTCGAGGAGCGCTCCTCTTCGGCGCCCTCAGCGCCCGCTAAGGTAGTTGGCGCTCGAAGGAGCGCGGTAGTGGGCCGGCCCAGTATTGATCGCACCAGATGCTCAAAAAACAAACGTACGAAATGTTGCAGCGGGTGGGACTCGAACTTGCACGCAACCGCTGACGGACTTGGCGCTTCTACCACTACACTAGGATGGTGTTGTGTTATATGCAAGTAAACAGTCCTATTTGACCATGTTTGAGCCCCAGAACAAAAATATTTCGAAAAGGGAGGAAAATTTGAGCAAGAATTCACAAATTTTTAAAAAGTTCGTCGATTCTGACAAAAGGTCACGGTTTTCGAAGAAATTTTCACAAAAAGATCATCAATTTTTCAAAAAAGTTCACCGGATTTTGAAAAGGTTCATCAATTTTGAGAAAAAATCACGAATTTCAAAAAAGTTCACCGGATTTTGAAAAAGTTCATCGATTTTGATTAAAAAAAGTTCACGGGTCTGAAAAAAGTTCACGGGTCTGAAAAAAGTTCACTGATTTTGATAAAAGAGTTCATGAATTTGGAAAAAGTTCACCCGATTTTGAGAAAAAGTTCCTAGATTTAAAACAAGTTCATCGGTTTTGGTAAAAAAGTTCATGGATTTTGGAAAAATTTCACAAATTTTGAAAAAGTTCGTTAATGTTGAAAAAAAGTTCACCAAAAATTGAAGAAAGTTCATTGATTTTGTAAAAAAGTTCACAGATTTAGGAAAAGTTCACGCATTTGAAATAATGTTCATCAATTTTGAAAAAAAGTTCACAAATCCGAAAAAAGTTCATCAATTTTGAAAAAAAGTTCTTGGATTTTGAAAAAAAATCATGAATTGAATAAAGGAAAAGGAAAAAGAAAAAGAAAAAGGGAAAAGGAAAAAATTGAAAAACCGAAAGAAAAAAGAAAAGAAAGTAGAAAAAGAAGAAAAGGGAACAGTCATCACGGAAGGGCTTCGTGGTCGGGTGGTTACTGGAGTTTGTCGAGACCAAGAGATCCCTAGTTTGACTCATCACACGCGCGGAGTAGGGGTGTGCGCCGGTTTGCGATTAACACAGTAACGGGCGCAGCGGGCGCCGAATAGGCGGCGAGCTCCAAGGCAGGGTGGCTGCTGTTGCTGTTTGACTCCCTGGAGAAAACATGTGAGAGAGATTAGAGAGGGAGGATGAAAAGGGAAATGCCAAGGAAGAGAGAGAGGAGGAGACGGACGGGTAGCTGGCTGTCCTGCTGGAGGAGGCTCGGGGCAGAGGAGCTACTCTCCCGGCGCGGTTGGAGGTGGCAGGGAGGCAGCACGGGGCGGCTGCTCTCAACCAGATGAAGAGAAAAAGGGGATTTTGCTTTGAGTATGAATGAGAAAGGGAGAAGAAACCGGATAAGAAAGTGTGGAGCCTTACAGATAAGAGATGGGACTGTGTTTCCTAATAAAATAGAGTTGTGTATTCCCTCAAAGAAAAAGAGATAGACTGGGTAGTGCATATCTACGGGGACATAAAACCCAATAACGGTGGCGTCAATGGCGCCTCCTCGCGCGTGCCACATTAGCAGAGGCGCACTGTGCGACGTAGCCAATGATGAGAGAGGGCAACGCTTAGTCCTTTCCTCCTCGTTGGCGCATGACCCGATTGGATCGTTTCCTTCCCAACGAAGGCAGGTCCGCAATGTCACACGTGCACGTCTTCTTCTCCCCCACACGCCGTCGGCCGCAGCTGCCTCCTCCTCTTCCCGCTTGTCTCATTCCTCTCGCTCAAGAAGATCCGCGGGACACTGCTCTGCCTCTTCTCTCTGCCCGCGGTGCATCCCCTCTCCTCTCATCCTCCCAGCCAGGGTTGTCGCCGCCGCCCCCATCCATGAATCCGGACTCGCCGAGGTGGCTAGCAGGGGCCCTAAGGTCGATGGCGCCGAGGAGGTGCAGAGCGATTTTATTGTGCTGGGTCGAGGGGCGACCGAAGCGGGTTGGCCATGGATATGGCCGTCTACGGCGCCGTCGTCAGACAGAGAAGGGGAGGGAGGGTGAGATGAAGAGAGGAGGGAGACGGAGACGGAGAGCCCATGGAGAAACTCCACCAAGAGCAGATCTGGCCAACGGTGATAAGGCGGCGATGCCCCCCTCCACCTTCGTGCAGTCACCTAGGTACGCATCCATCTTCCTTCTCCCCTATGCATTTGTTGTTTCTTGCTAATTTATTGTACACTGCTCTGTCTCTCTGACCCTTTCAATTTGGCCTTGCCTTGTGCTTGCTTGTACCTATTCGACTGAAAAGGCTGAAGAGTTCAATGGCAATACATTTTACTCCAATATCAATACTTGTTCTGCAGCTAATTTTGGAGTTTTGCTAATCAGGAGGTGTTTCAGGAAATTGATATTGGCCATCCAGCAAATGTATTTTGCACAAAATTTATCTAGGAAGCATCTGATGAAGTATTAGTTTGAGAAGCAGGAGATGATGAGGTACGGCCTTTTTTAGTATATGTTTTCACTTATCTTTCCCGGTTATTCTTAGGCATCCTTTTAGGAGAGGTTCATTTTTATTTTTGAGGTTCGTGTTATTAATTTGTCTCATTTAAGTGGCATAGGGTGCAGGGAAATTTCTATGGAACTAGCTGCAATTTATTAATGTCACTCAAAGAGGGCCAAGCAAAGGTTTGAGTGACAATGTGCAACCCCTTCCTGCTAATTTCAATTGTGTCATGAATTCTTGTGTTGCTGCTATTCTGAAGGGCGACATGTCGTTATTGTTGATGATTTAGTGCATTCTAGTGGAACTCTTAGAAAATGCCAGGTTACAATTCTGTTACAATCGTTGATGGGTACAGTCTTGTGCCATCATTTCAAGTTGTCGGACCAAAAACTTAATGCCTTTCAGAATTCAAATTTTACCCGAGTCCACATATGATAGTATTACCAGCAGGCTTAGTCATGTAAAGTTAAGACGTTCAATTTCATTCCTTCTCCAAACCTGGTAATAGAGTATGTGGCATGCGAATTTTCATGTTGTGGGTCAATTTGGTGTGACATATTTACTTCGTATCATTGTTCAGTGAAATGGAAGTAATACATTTCAAGTGTCAATTATGATGCTACATGTGACTTATAGTTGCATATAATGTGTTGTTCCTTTTTGCCCCATGAGTATTTATGTTCTGTTCATTCTGCAGAAAGTTTTGGCTGCTTATGTTGTCGCAAAAGTTACTGCTCATGTCACTCAAACTGTGTTCCCCAGTCAGTCGTATGAACAGTTCATGGCCGTGAATTCTGGTAATTGGTGATTTCTCAATGTTCCCTATTTTTCAGCTAGGCAAACTTCACTTTGCTCATTCTTTCTCTTAATTCCAGCTGGGCCAGGTGAGCAGTTTGATTACTTCTGATGGAGTACACATAAGACAACCTGCAGAATACATTCATGAAGATGATGACACCCTTCTAATCAAGCTTGGAGACGGCACCGTGAGCTGCGACGCTCGCTTCATGCTTCGAACTGACAAGCGGGCCACCCATGAAGACAAACTGGTCATGTTTCGCCACCACGCCAACATCCAGGAAGGCGACATCTGCACCTTCCATTTCAAGTGCAAGGAAAGGTGTTGCCTCTCCCTCATCATCCATTGTCTCTAGATGTAACACCCTCAGTAGCACATATGTGTATATATATGAACCATCTATCGTCTTTAGCTTATCTCTAACACTTAATAATCCTGCATTGTGGCCTGATGAAATTTGCTTTTCTTTTGGAGACCGCTTGTTTTCTGGAGCATCTTAGACTTTGATTTCAATTCAATGTTGTGCTCTATCATCCATCTTATAAGACAGTCACCTATCTGATAATATGAACCTATTACCTTGCTATGCTTGCTATGCCTCATGATTGAATACTTTTCTGCCAAGCTTGTCTTAACTCTATTCATATTTTAACAACTGAGCTAATCTGACACGCATATATGCATGTTTACAACTGCGCCACCAAGGCAGGTGCGCAATGAACCGCATAGGAGGCGCGCCCAGGGCGCGCCCCAGCCACTAGTGTGGTGCATAGGTAGCATAGATGACTGATGCACCCGTACACACATAAAAAAACATATAGCCTGCACATCCAATCAAATATAAAATTGTCTCTAATCCCTGTTCATAGAAGTGCAATAAGCCATCAACGCTAGAATACAAACGTTTATATGCCTTGACAATAGATTCTTTAGTTGATCTTAGATGGACATGTATCAGATCAAGAAAAGAATATGTTTATTGTACACTCATTAATCTGTCGATGGCTATTATTAACTTAAACTGCAAGCCAAAATGGCTGCACAATTTTGGAAAGGGACTGCGAAAAAGAAATAAGACATTATTGCACAAAACAACAGTATATTCTGATGCTTATATGCATTGCAATTAAATAAATTTATGAGTACCTCACATGCTCTATTTATGATGCAAAGTCTAATCATTTTATTTTTGATCCACAACAAATTTCTACATTCTAGAAAACTCTCATGGATGCCAAGGAACAAAGAAGGAAAACAGACAAGAGAGCGATACACACGGATGACCAAAGAAGAAGAAAACATGAAAAACTGAAAAAGCATAAAGAAGCCTATCAGCAAAACAAAAGAAATGAAGATTCACTCAAGTTGTAAAAAAATTATACCCAATGAAGAAAGAAGTATGCAAATATGGAGCCAACACAAAAAGGCAAAAAATGCACACGAGAAAGGCAGAAATATGCAAATATGCATTCAAAGCAATAGAAAGATAGAATAGAGCAAACTAAATCTAGCTATGGATTGAGCGCAACGGACTAAGCAAAAGATTCAATTGCGATGAAGAATCTTGCATATGTAAATGAAAAGAAGTATTGCTTGTACGATATTTTTATTACCAGTACTGTAATATAAAGATAGGGTGTTTATCCAATTTTATGGCTATGATTTATGTCTCATATTATAATCTAAAGAATTTTATTGTTAATTCATCCATCCTTTTTGTCATCATCAAACTTAACCTTTACCTAGCCAACCTAATTCATGGCAATTGGTGTTTGCTCCGTTGTTAAGCATGCTTCTGATAATTAAGCCGTGATACTGTTTTAATTTTTAAGTGATAAACAGACAATAAGTTTCATTTTCCTAGAAAATCCCCTATAGTTTTCGGTAATTAACCCGCAATACTATTTTAAGTGACCTGAAGAAAAAGTTTTAATTCTTACACAGAGCTCCCTACAGTTTCTGAAAATCAACCCATAGTCTGTATCATATGTTTTTCAAAAATCTTCATATCTTTTCAATCATAATTTCAATTCTAACATGTAATATATGAAATTTGATTAAAAATGTGCAGAAACTGGATATGACATTATTTTGCCCATTCAATAGTCAAAATGTTGTTTAGAGTGCAACCATCTATAATCACGCATGCACGCGACAACAAAACCTTGCAAGGAGAAAATAAAATAAAATAAGGGCGTGTGTGTCTTTTTACTCCCGTTGCAACGCACGGGCTCTTTTGCTAGTTTATTGTTAAAGGGTAGGTGCTAGAGTAATTTTTTGGTAAGTCTATCAAAGAAAAATTATTGGGGGAGAGAAGAACTGCTGGAGATACTCTTGTTACTATTCTCATCAAAAGAATAACATCAGTTTCTCTCACAAAAGACGCAATAGATTATTACAGGATGCAGTGAGCAAACCAATTTCTAAATTTCTAGAAGCTAAGTTCCATACGACCAAAATTCAGCCCAATTTTTTGAGGAAAACATTCTGCTCAGTCTATCAAAACTGTAGAAAAGAATCAGTCTGCCATGTATCTTTTTGCTAACACTTCCATCTTGTATTAGTTCCGGATCTCGCAAAACTCCCTGCAATCTTCTGCACTCCACACGGAATTGTCGACATCTGAGAGCAATGTGCGAACAGAGAACAGTTAGCTAACACGTCACTACAAGAAAACGTAGCTTGGAAGCTGCAAATAAATACTCCCTCCGCCCCAAAGTAAGTGTCACTATAATATGCATAGGCTGAACTTTGATAGATGAAAGATGCTATAATATGCTACTATTAATACATAGATGAAAGATGTACTCCCTCTGTAAAGAAATATAAGAGTGTTTAGATTACTATTTTAGTGATCTAAACGCTCTTATATTTCTTTATGGAGAGAGTAACATGGAAACTTTGTACTTTTAACAGAGGCTGAACTGAGAAAATAACATGGAAACTTTGTACTTTTATTGGAGCAGTGACTAACCCTCTCTTACATGCGTCGTATCTGTGAAGGTCCCAAAGGTGCTTCAAAGAACACTAGTCTTTTTATATATGCTTATAACAAGATGTAGTCATTACCAAGAACTACACCCAAAACTGATCCGTGTATGGGGTACAAACAAGTTCAACATGTAACAGGCTAAAATGATTACTGAGAAGGAGCCATACCTGATTTGAAGTGGAAACAAAACACATCGATTTTTTCAGAGTAGCTTGGATTGAAGAATTTCAGATCTAGAAAGTTGAAAAGCGACACCTAGCATATTAGATGATTGAGATCTATAATAGGGGAGCAAAGAAAATTATTGGGGAGCAAAGAGTTCTTACAATATTGGTAAAAATGATTACCTGGAACACTGAAGGAGCACTGTTGCTGCATTCCGAATGCTCAGACAAAAATAAGAGTGTCACATTTCAGTATCTTTCAAATGAGAGATCCATCGTAATTCTCTTTGGGTAATGATGGTATAGGTCAATATTTGACTCTGGTGGAATATTTCTCAGTTGCCAGAAGAAACTACTTCAGCAAAAGAAACGCCTGATGGCCTGAAGATGTCGTTCTCTCTGACTACTCTGTTGAAGTCAAGCTTGAAGGAACGTGAACTATATGTCTTGTTAAGCAAACTTATCGGGATCCTCAGAGTTTGCTTTCGCCTGCCTTTCCCCTTTACAAATATCCTAAAGCTACCCTCATCTTCATTCTTCATGCTGCCTCCCAGCTTCGTTCCACCAATATCAAATATGCTATCTCCTGGCTTATCAGGATTAAGTGCAGCATTAACAGCATCCTTTAACTCTTTGTCATGTTCCTCTCCCAAAACTTTATTGCTGATCAAATTACCACTGCATACCTCCACAGGGACCTCCATTTCCTCCCTTACTGCAACCATATTGCTGTCCAGCGAAGGTCCTATACTAACAACAGCTGCATCAGATAGAACATGTGTATCTGCTAAAGACTGAGAAATAGTGTCAGCAACATGTGGGCTGGGGGTGTAAGTGACTGGATGATTGTTTGACCATGCTGGTCCAGGCACAAACTCAGATGCAGCTGGGCTCATGTAAGGTTGCCATCCATAATGGTTAGGGCGAAAAATAGTGGTGTTCATGGGAAATGTGCTGCTTGGAACCATCTGCGGTTGACTATATGGTGGATAAAGAAATGGCACATGATGCAAGAGATTAGGAGACCGAGAAGCAGGAGGGTACAAATGATGTGGGGATGTGCACAGCGGAGGACCGTTTGGCACCATATTTGAATGTCCAGGATGCATGGAGACATTCATAGGCCAAGGGCCGACACCTGGAACAGCACCTGGTGGTGGGAGACCGACACTTACAGCAAGTGGGCTAAGGATAGCTGGAGGAGACGGATTGAATGGAGGTGCAGCAGCAGATAGCTTCTTATTAGACATCTCTCTTATATCAATATTACTTAGAAGCAAGTCAGGCTTTGACTTCTCACTTTCAACACCTCCAACGCCTCCCTGCATACTTGTTGTATGTGCTGAAACTGTAATAGGTTCACTATTAGTAGGTAGAGATTCTTCTAGAAATTGTATGCCAGACTTTCCACTATTTTCAGCTTCTGTGGGTACTGTTGAATCTGAGAACTCAGTGGTTGCACCAAAATTGTCACTACTTGTTGGTTCTTGATCTTTGTTATTACTGAGCAAGGTCATGTCTGTCTTAATATCTGCAGGGCCACCGCCAGAAGGTTTCTCAGTATTTGATGTTAATTTATCTGGTAAACTATCTTTCCCCGTGTCGTCAATCTCATGTTCCCTATGTGACTCTTCTCTTTGTTCTGAATGCTGCATTTCTGTTGGCACAATGCTTACCTCTTTGGAATTATTGGTACTTGAGGACACGGACCTCTGGTCCACTTGAACTGTATCTACCAAGGAATCCTTCATTTCTTGTGCGATAATTTGACCAAGTGATGGTTGCAGTACATCATCTTTAGGTTTTTGTATTTGAGTCTTGGCTATTGTACCTGGACGTGCCAATGCAACATCTTTGTATGATGGTGGGTTTCCGGTACTTTCAACCCAAGGTCCATGTGGCTCACTTCCTTTCAGATCTGCCGAACGATTGTGTACATGTGAATAAGCTATTTGGGATTCTTCTTTACCACCCATCTGCTCTGTGAGCCTAGAAGTATCTTGCACTTCTGAGGATGCTGTCCCTGGCTTAATCCGGTAGGTCATAGCCTTGTATATCTTACGACCAAACCTGGCACTTGATGTCTGGACTTTCATATGCTGCTGAGGATCTGCGTATGCTGCAGGTACAATAGTTTTCTTCTTTAAGAAGTAATAACGGTTATTTGAATAGGAATTCCTTGGCTTATATTGGGAAGCATCTGTCGGAGCATGATTGTCAGGGTCATACGTCCTTCTGATGGCAGGACGGTAATGCTTTATCTGTTTTCCTAAAACTGCAGCTGTTTTAGGTCTTTGAACAGGCTGCCAACCATCATCCTGTTCTTCATCAAAAACTTCCTCAGGTGAACTGATGTTCACCTCAGCTCTCTCTACCAGTTGTTCAGAAGGTGGTGAAGCCTCCACGGATAAAGGACTCTCTTTAACCTCAGTTTCAGGAATATCCATGATCTTAGCACTATCATCTTGCAATGGCCCCTTAATTCGTTTTTCCTCGTCTGTGATTGCAATAGCAGAATCTCTTGGAGATATATCAGGACTTTCTATGTTTGAATTCTCACTCGAATGTGATAAAACCTGACAGGACGAGTATACAATGAATAAATTCTGCCATGTACAGTAATGCTAAAATACTAAATGTCAAGTTACTCGAGTGATAACATGAATGCTTTCATGGAAGAAAAATGTAGTGTAACTTTTAGCATTGTGGAAAAAGGAAACCAGGTTCATTGAGTTCCAGATATACAGGAAGGGCCGGAATTGTGTAGGTAGAAATCATATTGGTAACACTACAGAATAAATGAGAGCCACCGGCACAGGTTCAATCCACGAAAGATACAAAATATTATTGCATGTTATCTACCTAGTCATTATGTAAACCGAAATATACTATTTTGCTGCCTGTTAACTTTGTTGTGAACAATTGTAAGTCTCCCTTTTTCTCTTCGAGAAACTGACCAATTGCACTATGAGTTAAATATTCATTTAATACTAGTATTACACTATGGTAACCATCTCGCAGCTCTTATTTCTCTCTGCCTTAGTTAAACTTGTTCCTTAATGAGAACATAATCATTATCTTGAAAACAATTTTAGCCGAAGTAAAAATTAGCAACTAACCTTTATGCTTGAGTACCTCCTCTTGCCTGATTCAGAATCTCTTCCTCTGTTTTCTTTGTTGGGATTGATGTAATCAAGAAGATCAGATACACTGCAAGGGCAAACAAATACAGTTACTATAGCATCTGTATAGTCCAAAACAGTGTACATTATCCAAATATCTATGATAACTGATACCAGATTATGTGCTGTGCACTAGCTAGCACAACACAATAGAAGTTTCTCTAGGATTAATTTTGCTTTCATTGGCAGAACTAAATCGCACCTTAGGTGTCCTTTACTAGCTATTGATGCATCGGGTTTTCGGGTTCCATTGCGGGCAGCTTCTTGTTGCTCAATTACTTTTGATTCAAAGTATTCAAGCCAGGCTGCAGCATCCTGTAACGTGGAAGGCAACAATATTAAGATTGTCCTTGCAAATAATTGAAAAGGGAATGGTTCTCTTCATATAGCTAAGGTAATAGTTCAAGTGGGAAAAGAATCGAGGTACTTCTGTTACTAACTAGATGCCATTTGGGCATTGACTGGCTCTCAAATGCACAATTAGTATTACAGAAGTACTTTGATGGAAAATCTACTAATATTATCTTCATATTTAAAATAAAATACATTAGTTTATATTAGTGCTCAAAGTTAATTCTTTTATACTAAATGTATTCTAAAATGACATCCATTGGTAACAGAGGGAGTAGGTTTTCAGCATTACAATAATATCATTTAGTAGAACTGTAGAAGTAAACCTGAGTCCGAAGATCATCTGGTCCAAGCTTTGCACGAAGAATTTGCAAGGTTGTCTGCTCATGCTGAACACTCAACGAATAAGCTTCCATCAATGAGAGAGCAATGGCGATAGCATGGTAGCTTGCAGCAGTCTACACAAAACAGAAGAATATGTCACTTGAATCTAACAGTTAATCATGGAAAATGATAAAACAAAACACTTATTTCTGGGTCTGAAATGCATCGAGGCACTTTTGTGTTTTCTTGAGTTGTGGAACATGCAAGCGACTACTTCTCCCATGCTCCCGTCATTCTCGGACGATGAGCCAGCACGGACACCCTCCGTCACTTCCTCAACTTAGTCCTCCGCACGCAACTTGGCGGGGCATCCAACACCGTTTACCCTGCCGCCGCGCTGGTCGCCAGGGGTGGGGCTGTGCATCCTAGGCCACTTGCGCAACAGCCGAGACCACCCCCTCCTCAACCGGTGCAGCAGTCGCCACCCCCGTCGCCGCACTAAGTGGCTAGGGACACGGGTGGTGCTGCTAAGCTTCATGCACTAGCCAATGCAACCAAAAATCCGAACTGATGAAAAAGGCTAGGCAATCCACATATACACTTCAACAGGTGCGACCGGTGCTGGCCACCCGCAGGGCCAGAGAGGTCTTCCCCGGAAGCCTCCACGGCGAACCGGAGCATGAAGAGGACGCGGCTTCCATGACGTGAGGTGGTGCTATCCGCTCAGCCGACTGCGTCGCTAGCGCTGGCACCTCCGGTAGTCTGGCTCCATCCAGCTCTTTGAGCTTGGACCGGGTGGTAGCGGTGCCCGTGCCGTCTCTTCGGGCCACTCACATGCTCATCTTTCATGTGGCTGTAACGGCTAACCCCATTGTTGCAGGCGGCGAGTGGGCCGACCCATGCCCATTCTTATTGGTCCGGAAAGGCACATCCTTGGCTATTGTCGGTACAGCTCGCATGCTTGACATGATCAAGGCCAAAGCCAAGCAATGGGTGTCGACGGGTGCGAGGGGTCTGGCAGCTTTGCTCCAAGTGTTGGCCGTGTATAGCGATTAGAGGGATCGTGCTGTAATTAAAGGGTGTTGCCCTTCTTAGGGCTTCTACAAACTCTTCTTTCTACCAATCCACTGCGACACAAAGCTTTTACCGAAAAAGGGTTTCCCCCCGCTTTGTATTCCAAAGCAACCAACACCATACACATAGCATTGCTAGGGCAAGCAGCACATCAAGCCCAAAAGAAAAAGAAGAAACAAATGCCAACAACGGCAGCTCGACAAAGCGCGCATGACCCGCCACCGTTGCGCCCTCCGGAAACAAACCACCACAGCCCGAGGCTCCGATCCGCCACGTACCAAGCAGCACCTCCAAGAAGGGATGCGACGCCAACGACGTGCCCGGACATGTCCTAGGGTTTCCCCCGGCACGCGGAGGGAAGTGGGGGATGGTTACCACCGACACCCTCCAGGAAGGAATGGTGGCACCCGCCGGTGTCACCGCATCGGAGCCAGACAGACCGGTACTGAGTGCACTAGGCCAACATATCGAAGGGTCCCTATCCAAACCTGCTTAGGAGAAGACGCAGTCAACCCAATAGATGTGTAATAGTTTCCTCCACCTTATCACAGAGAGGACATTTTGTGGGGTGAGGTAGGCCTCGGCGTAACCAACCGAATGCTTCCCATAGTAATCCTGATGTAGTTCCTTGGTTATGCAAGTATCCAGCTAACTTGAAGCTCCATGCATGTACCTGATACGTCTCAAATGTATCTATTTTTCCAAGCACTTTTGCTATGATTTTGTCCTCTTAACTTCCCGACGGTTCTTTATGCACTTTTGCCATGATTGTGTTACATCTATTACATATTTGATTTCATCCATGCGACGTCCATTATTCACTCCCATGCCTACGCTTTTCATACTTGTTGATCTCTTTACGTTACTCTTGTTCTTGGCAACTGCCGGGAATTGCTGCTTTTGTTACTATTTCCACAGCCACAACTACAATCACTACATCGCTTTTTCTACTAATAGATTATGTCGAGCAAGTATTCTTTTTCAGGTGTGGTTGAATTGACAACTCAACTGCTAAGGATTATAAGTATTCTTTGGCTCCCCTTGTGTCAAATCAATAAACTTGGGTTGTAATACTTTCCTCAAAGATTGTCGCGATCCCCTACACTTGTGGGTCATTAATACCACACCAATGTTGCTCATCATGATTCTACAATTTTTTTGAGATTAGAACCACGGATGTGCACACCACAATGAATGCATATACCGTGTGGCAACATGAGGGGACAACCTTGTAAGCTCATATCTAGAATTGTGGAGGCCAGGAAAAATCTCCGGCTGCAAGGAGCGTGAGGAAGTGCTTTCCCATAAGGCGGATTTATGTGAGGGCCAAGGCAAGCAAGAAAGACTTGAAATCTAATGCGTGGAATCATACTCCCATATCGTTGACAGATTTTTTCGTCGTGTCCTAATAGCGGTACTAGAATGAGTACATGGATTTGTAGTCGCGGGAACGTCACGTCAAGCTACTGGTGCATCTAGAACAAAGAATGGGACACACGATATAGCGAGGTTCAAGCCCCCAAGGTGGGTGAAAGCGCAACTTCCTGCCTTACTATTTTTCTTATATGCGGGGATAATACAAGGGATCGATTACAATGTCAGGAGAGGGGGGGGGGGTACTCGGTGAATTGTGGTCTATGTTTTTAAGGCGACGCCTTACCGCCTTAGGGAGGGGGGCGCTTTGGCGCCTAGGCGGGCGCTTTGGACGCCTAGGCGCCCAAAGCGGTCGATTTTCCAAAGCAGAGGGGGAGCGCTTCGACGCCTAGGCATCGCCTTAGGGACGCTTTAAAAACATAGATTGTGGTAACTCGACGAGATATGCCAGGTCTCGATGGGAAGCGTCAAAATCTCTACATGGTGTATAGGATCTAGGCTATGCGAAACCGGATCTTGGCCTTATATAGCACTGCCATGGCGGTCGCCATGTCAGTGCCATCAGACATGTAGGTGGTAGGAGTCCGGACTGGTATTGATATCAAAACATTCAGCCTTTCCTACGTATCCTATAGGGATTCCTTATATGTCGCATGGTAAGTTTCCTCCTTGGTCGATGATGCCTCTCTTGGGCTCTGTGGCCCATACCCTGGCCCAGAGGGGTCCAATGATGCAATCTTGACAGCGCCTAGCCTTGCATAATTTGACTTATCATCGACATATGTCTGTTGGACCTAACACAGTTCGTTCCTGATTGTTTTGACAATAGCTTGTTAAGTCATTGAAGGCATCCACTTAAGATTTTTTGATGTGTTGTCAAGTCAACAAGTATGATTTGTAAAGTGGCACGAAATGAACATCATTCACATTTAATAATTATTCGAAGTGTACATTTCACCCTAAAATAACAAAAGCATGCCATTTGCCATAAGTTTTTTTTTTATGTTGAGAAAGACAATTACCTGGATATGATCAGGCCCAAGTAATCTCTGGTTGCATTTTAAAGCTTTGTGCAAGTACCTAAGAGCTACATGCACATTCCCCAAGCCTTCCTCCATCATGGCTACATTAATATATGTCGCAGCTGTGTTTGGATGAGATGGTCCGCATGTAAGATGTAGAAGATATAATGCACGCTTGACGTACCTAATTTGCACCAAAGGTTAATTTTTTGTAGACACTGTAGCAATGAATCTAAATCATTAGGGTCATATACTGCAAGGAGTATCAAGAGGATAGCAGGTATAGCACATTGTTTATTCAAACCTTAGATTTTTCCCATATCGCAATAGCTTTGATATCTATGAAATAACCTTCAAGACAAGCTCATGCACAGGTAAATAAACAGTTATTGAATCTTCAGTCTTTAAAGACATATGACCTTAAGGGAATTATGGTCCATCCTCGATAAGAGTTTTACATGACATCAATTAATAATTTAACGATTTGAGGCTAGAAGCAAATACCATACCATTTTTACCCTCTGCAACCTCACCCAAGAATAAGAAAGATAATACATATGCTTGTGGTTTAGCTACAATATCAGGGAAACATATCACTACCTAAGGATTCACTTAGCATTTATGAGTTTATAAGCGTTAGCATTAGGTTTGATGGTTATATGTTGATGGCATTCATGCAAGGGTCTAGTTATATTATTTCAACTGTTGTAATTAACAATAATGGAGTCAGAGCTGAGAGATAGCATCTCAGACACGAAACCACACTACAAAGAAATTGGAGACTCAGAAGACTAAGCAGCTAGTTCCTACTCACTTTTAGCATTATTATCATAAGACAAGATTAGTTTTTTAATCCAAACAATAAAGCATAGAGAGAGAGAACCAAATATGCACATTTGACATAATAAGTTTGCGAAAAAAACAGCTATGACCTGAGAAGATAGTAAGTATATTCTTGGCAGCAATAGCAAGACTATTTAATATGGCAAAATTCATCAGCATGACATAGCACTTTGCTAGATAAAATACCCTAAGGGAGGTCTCCTACTCTTTTGGATATATGTAACTTTTCTTCAACTTACACCTGGAATGACTATTTTCTCAACCCTTGTGAAACTGTAGGTTTGCTGCATGAATAAAACAAGAGTATTTCATAAACTGAACTTACTTCAGAGCCAGTTCTGTATGCTGTAAACGATAGTAGAAAACAGCAAGGTCTCCGTAACTCTTCATCGTATCAGGATGATCAAGCCCAAGTTCCCTCTCATTGATATCTAGGGCCTTTTGCTGATATATTGTAGCCTGCAATTTTCAACTTCACTAGTTATTAATATGCAGAAAAACTTAAGATCTGCTGATGTTAACGTAACTCCTCCTAAAACTGGAAGAAAATCACACTTTTATCAGAATTTGTACTGTATTCTTCCCTATATGTTCCTTCGGTGTTATAGTTAGTGTAATCCAAAATTATAACACCTTTAAGTATCCTTCACTCAGTGTAACTGAAAACTTGCTTAGCAGAGAATGCTAAAAGTATATATTATTTCTGAGTTTACACAAATATCTACATGAAGAAAGTGCAATGGCACAAGTCTTTCTATCTCTGACGTTCAACAATTCCTCACTTAACTAAACAGTGCTATCACTTCAATTGTCTTCAAAATATGCATAGCAATTATTACAAACTATCTGCTGTGCACCTGAATTACCATTTACCTGATTAAAATCACCAGTGTGGTACAAAACAACAGCTAGAAGGCTATAAGCTCCAGCCGTCATTCGATGATAGGGACCACACACCATTATGAGCTTGGCAAGAGCCTACATTCATAGATAAAATAATTTATGAGTTCCCAAGATATGACAGATAAGGAATTGTAAAAAAAGAAATGCACAAGATTTTACAAGGTACCTTGGTTCCATAATTAACAGCATCTTCAAGTTTACCCTTGTCAAGAGCCGTTTTGGAGGATTCTAGAAGTTGCCTTCCATCTGCAGATGAGCATGCAACTTGCTGCATTTTTAAAAAAACACGTCAGTTGTGTTTATGTGCCACTCATTTATCTAACAAGTTCTCAAAACACTGATAGCCATATGTGATGATCAAGCCATGACAGCACAATGTGATTTTTGTACAGTATGATAAAAACAATTGAACTGAGGAAAATACTTTTACCTTATGTACGGGGACAAGGCTAATAATGTCCTGTTTGTAAAACGGGAAAGCAGAATCCATGACGAAATCTCGGGGTGCCAATTCAATGCCCACCTAAAAGCAACCTTTAAGCTCAATAAAATGCACCGAGTGTGAGAAATGTTAAAAAGATTCAAACATGTTTACCTTATGGCATAGTCCTCTCAGTATAGCGTATTTCCTCACATCAACATAATGTTGCTCTGTGAGGTCATACTGGTATCGCTTTTTCAAGAAAGCAACAAGCCATCTCCACACTAGGGGATGCACAGCAGGAGAACTTCCAGAAAATTCAGATTCGGGAACACCAAGAAGTAAGTTCAGCACTGCAGCTATTGTTAATGCTAATTGTCGCATGTCTGAAGTAGCTGCAATCACAGATCGGACAATGTGCTTGAATGCTCTCACTATCATTTCATGCACACAAAGGGACTGTACGTGTGAGAGCTTCTCTGAAAGTTTGACCTACATAGGGAATTCTTAGATTAGGACATATCAAGCACTAAAAAAGAAATGACATTTCATCATGTTCAAATGAAAAATTGTTGCAAACTTACAACTCGTCCTAGGGAGCGCATCTGTAGGCCCCTCGTATGCATGAAATCTGTCAAGGTCCTACCATCAACAGGTGAAAGTTCCAATGAACCAAAATCGGCAACCTAAATAATTTCTTGGTTAGTTATTATGCCTCATGACTAAAAAGGATAAGCATGTGGGAACTTATTCATGTCCCATATAATGATGCGTACCAGCTTAGGAAGCGCAACTTCATCATAGAACTTCAGAGCCATCTCAATCAACTCAGATGGTGACTGTGGAGCACAAGAGATTAGTGTATGAACTTTATGCATGATTAGTAGCTACAAATGGCCACTTGGTAAGCAAGGGTGCTAAAACAATACGTAGTCTGTTTCATACAATTGATTTTATTATTTTGTAGAATTCAGAAGTGGATTTGACAAAATCAAGAAAGGTGAAAAGCCTTGCATATTTGATGTTGTTTGAAGCACCACGCGCTGATGTAAAAAACACTCGTCCACAGGCACTAGCACCGGTGAAATTTTAATTTAGAAGAACAAGCATTAGCACCCTGCTTAAGCGAGGCCTCGAGCAGGTGTAGGATGGGAAAGCACAAGACCCCTAGCCAGCTGCACTACAATTTATCAACCCCTAGTGCACCTGAGGTAGGCTCCACAACTTTGAGGTTCTGAGTCAGGTAAGAACACATTTCATGAACCCCTCCACAGCATACCTTGGTATCCACAATATTGGCAAACACAGTATCACATGAAATTTAATACTGACAGTTATATATATGATTGCCGAAGATTAATAATCACAAGGAAACTCTATTTTAAATAGGACATTTATTTATAAAACTAAATGCTGAAATGAGGAGGGTATGAGTTGGATATGCAAGACAGCAAAGGGCAGATGCGAAATCATCACTTGCTATGAAGATTAATGCATTTCTACCTTCTGGTGGAGTCCTGTTTCTGAATCTTTCAACCTTGTAAAGGCGGAATCAAGTAATACATCCTTCAGCAAGATTTCACTCTCGGAGGCGATGCAGTCTCCTTGAGGCGATTCAACAGATGATGGATTAACTTTCTGGTTTTCCCCAGAGCTTGTTGCATCAGTCAAACTTTTGTTCCCTGATGAGGATCCCTTGCCAGAAGCATCAACCGCATTCTTCGGGTGCTTAAGAGCTTTGAGAGGCTTCCCAAGCCCTTCAATCTTTGTCTCTTTCACAGCTTTGTCCACCATTTTCTTCTTTTCCTTCCCATCACCTTGTTTTTTGTCTTTGTCAGATTTTTTCAGATCTTGCAAGTGCTGAACCCAACACGCACCAAGTTCCCATCTCATAAATGATTGTTTACCAGTCTCCTCTTCCTCAAGATTTTGAAGACTTTCCTTCAACAAGTTCTCAGCATAAGTTTGTGCTGCAGTTAGTTCTTCCTGCCTGTGACTTTGTGTTGGTAACTTTTTTTCTCCAGTTGCATTGGCTTCATTTAGGAGCATCCTCAAACTAAAAACAATAAATATATATAATAAAGAAAGAATGGGATAAGCAGCATAAACTTTGTGGATAACTAGAAAAACAAGACAAAGCATTGCTACCAACCTGTTAATGTTCAATGCATGGGCACCCCCTTCAGGTTGATCCGTGATATCAGCAGGCTTAATAGAAGAAGCCACAATAGTTTTCTCGTAATTGTTAACCTTTGCTACAGCAACATACCCACAGTATCTAATATTCACGATGCCCAAACTGTCAACATCCTGCAAATTAGAGACAAAATTAGGAAAAGCCTCTCTTTTACCTGAATATGAGAAAGATCACCTTAATTTTGAACTTATACATGTGCAGCAGTGTTTTCATCGGCAGTTATTCCTTTCAAAAGGTTTCTCTCTCCAAGATGCTTAGAGTCCATTCCTGTGGCTCGGCTTCCATCTATCTTAGTGTCCAGCTTGCAGCTTGCATCTGAAGAATCTCTTGTGACAGTGATGCTAAAAGTTCCCACCGTCTCAGAATGCAAGACCTCATCTATCTTGATTGCTGTTGACACATCTGTACTCTCCATTACATGCCGGATGGCTGCAATAGTTCTAAACATGGCAACATCTACGAATAGACTGTGCAGTAGGAATGCTCTCCTGTCACGAATTTCCCTCTCCTCAGCAGTTTTGCAAGGCATGGATGTGAGATACAGGAACTCATCTGCCCATGGCAACATGTCACTTTTGCCATCCCTTCCCCAACCACCTCCATTGCCTCCCCAAGTTTCATCCTCAGCAGGAAGGGGAGGAAATGTTGATGGTGACTGGGCAGCAATCGGAGGAACAAGCCATGTATTTGCACGATAACCATAAGGAAAATTTCCGAACTGCAACATACAAGCAGTTATAATTAGGTCATGATGCAGCATTAGATAGGAAAACTGTTGTCTGATGGCGGATGGAATACAAAAACATGGTTCATATGAACCTGCAAGTAAATATGTAATAATCAAGCGCAACATACTAGAGGAGCCCCAAATGGAAGAAACTGAATATGAACATCAGCATAACTGTAGAAGGTAGATATTCCTAGAACCCAAATTGTTGTTTGATATTTAAAGTGCATTAAAATATATTCAACTCCTTTTCAGATCAATCATTATGCCCAAGCACACAATAATCCAAATGCAAAGTCACAGTCTTCTGAAAAGTTTCCATTGAAATTTAGAAAAAGATATGTACAATGAAACACCCAAAAAAGGGTAACACACCTTGTTCCGTTCCAAAAATGCCTTCATAAGATCCTCGTATGCCTAATATATATGCAAGCACCATAAAGGATTAAATTCATATAACAAGGTCATAGAAAAGAATTAGAGATACGGAAAATGAGACTGCAGTGGCTTACAGAAATAGTTAAATAGTGCTATAAAATTGTTGGTAATTAAGAACCTCAAGTAGTTTCTAGAATGGGAATTTGACACTGCCACTGTTGGCAAATGCCACTTTCCAAACCTACAACAATGCACTGGCATGCTCAACTATCAATTTTTAGTACGTAATTTCAATCCGAATAAGTGAAAAATCTGGTAGGCAGATTGTTATTTTTGGCAGTAGAAACTTGAAAGTGGAGGACACGGTGCTGCTGCCAAAATAGACTTTACCAATTCAAACCTTCTTGCGGCTGACGTAAGTTAGGAATTTTATCCTGATTATTACTTATCTTCTCTCAATTTCATCGTCTCAATTACTACTGCACAAAAGCGTACACACTACACCACAAATGTTCACACACATATATACATTAAAAGTAGATTCAAAAATCTGCTGTTATTAACTACATTTCATCTCTAAAGTGTATATAAGTTCATTTGTCCAGAAGAGGCTACAGCTTTAAGTGGGATATCTAATAACAAGGTAAAATACAATATAGGATGCAAGATTATTAGATACTCCCTCCTCCCATAACATAAGACGTTTTTGTAAGCTAACATAGTTTGCAAAAACGTCTTACATTATGGAACGGAGGGAGTAACAATTTAGATTACCCTAATATAAAATTTACAACCAGAATGTGAGATAAACGAACATTATTGAATGCTCTGCTCAGATGCCTCAATAGGTCGACAAGATTGTGGCACAAAACACGCTGTTTCCCAAAACTAAAGAACCCCTTTCTCCGAGCTTCAACAATGAAAAATTTCCCATTACAAAGCTTTGCCTGAAAGTCAGCCAACAATTCTCCAATTAGGGCACATGTGATGTAATTAGCAGGCATCTTAGCGCAAAAATGCTGTCAAAGATATAACTATTACCCATGATTACCTCAAGGAAGAAGAGATGGTCATCAGACGGTTGCTCCTCCTGTCGAGGTTGAGTCACTCTCTTTATAACTGATCGAAAGAGTTAAAATAACTCAGCAAACGGAAGAATTTGCCTCGCTAGAGAAATGTTCAGCTCAACAAATTTCAAGCTAATATCTCACGCTTAGCATTCAAAATAATGAGGAAAGTGTTAAATTACATGAACTAACATCTCAAGGACAAACCATGGTGACGCAGACAGCAAAAATATATGTACAAATAGATCAAGGCAGAGGTTCCAAATCTAATGCTAGCAGTAGTACGGCACCTTAATGTTCTTTTGTTGCAAATAAGTTTAGGAAAACAATTAGTATCTGGCGGCCCATTCTAATCTCGCGCCGGCCGCATCGCGTGCTCACCCGCCACGTACCCGTGGGCCCCACGCACCACTCATGTGGTCCCTCAGCCTTATCTCTGCTTGAGTTTGCAGACACTAATTCCTCTTCCGTGAGGACCGGTACCTCATCATCCTCTCTCTGTCGTGGTGCTAGACAGTGACCACAAGGTGCGATGCCGACCACCGGGTACTGCGACGGCGGCAACCACTGCTGCGAACAGCGGTGGCCGCTGCTACGAGCGCGCGGACATGGTGTTGCTATGGTGACAGCCCCTGCTGCGAGCCAGGGCCGCACTACTGCATCGGCAACAACTGGTGCTGTGAGCGGCGACAGCCGCTGCTACGAGCACGCGAATGTGGTGCTATGACGGCAACATCACTGCTGCGAGTCGGACGGCCTATGCTGCGACGGCGACGGTAACCGCTGCGAGCCAGACATCCGATGCTGCGACCAGTGACGCCCGCTGCTACGAGTGCCGGCAAGGGCTGCTGCGAGGACAGCAGGGCTGCTGGGAGCGAGACGGCCCACGCTGCTGCTGGCTGTGCTGCATACAGGGAGTGCGACTCTGCGAGCCGTCAAAGACGAGGCTCTTGTGGGCGTGGGTGGGATATTTGAGCGAGGCGAGTGGGAGTAGGCTCCGTGCGCCCATGTAAGCATGAGATGTGCGCACCATCTCTTCCCCATGTGCGCCTGTGAGCAAGGGATGCGAACGCTGTTCTCCTCCTATGCGCTGTGTTGGGCGAGATCCAACGGCCATGGTGAAAAGCAATCTATGGCTTGGGAGGGGGCTGGGATCGGCCTGCCGGCACGTAGCATTGGGCATAAGTTTACAGTTCGAGTCAGAAGTCATGAAACGAGAGCGTGAAATAGAGAGATCAGTTACAGGGCTTTGGAAAGGCTGTGAGAGAGGTTTTACTTACAGTGGAGGGGCGGTGAGAGGTTAGCGAGGGAGAAGAACTCGTAGAACGCTCCGAGGCGGGGGCATGCACCGCTCATCTCTGCCTCCAGCTCTGCTGAGACCCCGTCCTCCTTGGCCGCCGCTGCATCAGCATCCTTTGGAGCTGACTCCTTGGGCAGGGGCGGCGGTGAGCCCATGCGGCGCCCACCTGAGGAGGCAGCTGCTGCAGGCTTGGAGCTGGAGTTGGAGGGCTCCTTGGTGGCATCGGCATCCTTGGGGGATGGAGGAGGAGGCGTCGGCGGCGGAGAGCCAAAGGAGGCGGTGCACGCAACAATGTCCAGCAGCCGCTGTACGTGCACCAATGCGCTATCCTCGTCATACTCCCCTGCATTGTGAATTTTTGGAGTTTAAGATGTAGGGTTACAGATGGTTTATCCCTGGACACTATAGAAGAGAATTTAATAGTAATAATACGATATATGGAAATCAAAGACAAAATGATGCAAATGAAGGTGCTGTCAGGTGTATAGGTGTGCAAAGGTACAATTTACAGAACACACGTCTAGAAACAATGGGTTTAACCAATCTAAGGGTATCTCTAATCCAACCGCAAAAGTCAACTTCAAAAAAACCGCTCTTAAAATCTACTAACTACCAAAATATCATGCATTTTTGGATGCTGCATTCTAATCGAACTCAAATAATAAAATGCATTAAAATTGAAGTTGTATAACATATATTTACTACTTAGCCATCAACTATGTTACAAACATCCAAGTGTTTGCTGGCTCTCACAGCAAATATTATGGCAAACAACCCTAACAATAATAAAATTTACTCTCGCGCGTGGCTAGTAGGGTATTGGGGAGGGCATTGTGTGGCAGCGGTGGAAGCCAAAATGTTTGAAGGGGGGGTTGTTTTTCGTGTCAGCTAAAAACCTTCTGGGAGTTATGCATGTTTTGGGAATGGATTAGATGAACCTAAGTAAAAAAGGGTTTGGGGGATTAGAAATTTATTTGGGTCGATTAAAGATGCCTTGAGAAAATAAATCCTTATTTTGCAGATATAAGATGTACCTTCTACCAGGGTGAGAGTATATGGCTTCAGTGTCACAACATCAACGCCATCCTTCAAGTGACCATCACGAGTCTACCGACAAATGAAATCATATAACAGGATTGAATTAAAATGATACCCGCTGCGGTAATATAGTATGAAGAGAAAAAGGAAACGCTATAAATACCTCATGCGAGAGAGAGTAGTTTGTGATTGCACATGTGGCAGTGTTGACGCAGAGCAGCCTCCTCATATCAATGATCCTGTCCGTGGAAATCCCCTGCGCCAAGCAAGGAAGGAATACTTGTTGATGAAATCACGCATCAAGCAAAACAAACAGTGCAGAAAGAACTGTGGCAGCAAGAAGCTAAACCTTGAGAATGACATCGGACTGATCCGGTAGGTTGACGGTGATGTCAATGGCGACAGGGAGCACTGGTAATTCATCGAAGAAATTCGCAAATGATCAGCTCAAGAGAGCAACTATCTTCTCCGACTATTGCAAGCAAAAGCCAATCAAGGTGTCATGGCAACAATACCTTTCTCATCTTTCTTCTTCTTCTCGCCCTTGGCCTTCCCACGCTTGCTCTTGGGCGCCATGTGCGCGCCAAACGGCGAGCAAGATCAGCAGAATATTCCCACCTAGATCATACGGTCAAAAAGAAAATTAAACATCAGTTGGATTCACAACCAACATGTGGCACGCATTAGAAGGAACAGAATAGAAGAGAGTGATGGTGGTTGCAGGGGTAGGGCTAGAAAACTGAAGTTAGGACAAAAAAGGGAGCTATCATTGACATGTGTATATACACACTACTTAGACGTGAAAGAGACATAGTTACACCCCACAATCCAGGATTGACAAGAAAAAGATGTACCAATGGTGAGAATGAAGTGCAAGCAACAATGGTTGCGTTAACACCATAACGTCAATTCAAGTCAACATTTTTTTTACCTCCTGTGATTCCAAATGAGATAATTGTGTGTAATGATATATAGATGGTACAACTGACCAAAATCCAAAAAAAGAAAATCATCAAGCGGCCAGCTACGAAGGGATAAAGTATAAGGTATATTAGCAGAACCAATGGACTAAGTTACATCTAATCCATTTGAAGAAGAAAAATCACTTCGACATAAAATCTGCGCAAATGATGGACAGAAAGAAGATGACTACAGAAGGGCGAACAAGGCAGTAGGGGACTGAAATTCAAACCATGCCTGCAACGAGGGACATGGGAACAGACTCAAGAAGTCAAGAGGCTAATTTACCATGACACAGGCAGAAATGCTAAAATTTCTGGATTCCACATAACTAGTTCACAATAAGAGAAAGATGTTTTGGGAATTGGAAATATACACGACCATAGAAAGGATATCCAATTTCAAATGGGCACAATTTGAGAGCTTAACTGCGAAGCAGTGTTCGTTGTTCCATGCCCACACTGCACATCGAGGGAGGTACGAACAATGTTATGCGCATAAGCATATGAAAACACAGAAGCCACCAGGGATATCGATTAAGCGCACGCTAAAAAAAATTGCCAAGAAAAGGCCACACAGCTGTGAATTCACACACACACACACACACACACACACACACACACACACACACACACAAAGACATATGAAACCAAATAATAAATAGCAGGTCCAAGAATTTACTGATGGCCTGGCGCTCAGCTGCTCTTGACAGTACACCGACAAGGATGTACCGATGGCCCGAGGAAGCAAAATGGAAGGTCAATTTCCCAAGCAATCAGCTAAGGTAAGGAGAGAGGCAGCTGGGATGAGGTAGGTGCACTGTCTACAAGCTAAGCATTACTGGGATGGAGGTGCAGGAGCAGAGGGGGTAGCAGTAGTGAGCAGAGGAGCCTAAGAGAGGGAGGGAAAGATGGATAACGAAAGGGGTTGGAGGCGGGGTTGATAAGGGTGGAACGGTGGAGATTTAAGATAGGGTCCTCATTGGCCCGGTCCGGTTCTCTTCTTTTTTCAAATGATGAAAATGCCGGCCCGGTTCTCTGGAAAATCGTCGTACAGTTTTGTTCGGGGGCTAGGCAATCGCCGCCGGACTCATCAGAGTTCATGTTCCGTGGTTCAGGACGTGGAGGATCAGGCGTACCGTGGCACAGAATAAGACATCGCGTTCAGGTGGGTCAGACCTTCTTTCTGGAAAATTTCTTCGCCGGCGGCCCAAATTCGCGGGAGAGGATGGCGGAGGACGGGATGGGGTTCCCCACCCGAAGGAGAACCCAGCCATATTCGTGCTCTCTCCGCCGCCCGCAACCAGCTCTGCCCGGCGAGCTCGTCTGCCGCATGCCAAGCTCGGCCTCGCTCCTCTCCGGCCTCGAGCTCGCCCTCAAACGCCACCCCCAAGCTCCTCTGGCCTCTTCCTATGCCCGTGCCCCCGTTCCGCGCCGCCACCGCTCGCCATCTCCAACCCCAAGCGATGCAGAGAAACGGGATCGAGAGAGGAGACCAGAGGGAATTGAGAGAGGAGAAGGAAGGGCATCACCTCGACGCCGTGCACGAGCTTTTCCTCTCGCCACCAGCGAGCCATCACCCTGCTGCCGAGGGCGAGGTCGAGGCCGACCGCATCCTCGACCCCGCCATGGCCACCAGCGAAGCGGCGGCCTGCGCATCCCGCGCGTGGGGCGCGGACAGCTCCTGGGCCTCGTCGACTTCCCGCCGTTTCCCCTACTCCTCCTTCCCTCCGGTCCCGCGACTCCCCCACCTCCTCGCCGCTGCTGTTTTCTCTCTCTCTCTCTCTCTCTCTCTCTCTCTCTCTCTCTGAGGCGATGCGTTGAGGGAGACAAGGGATGGATTTGGAACATTATGAGAACAGCCCATTCTCCCTCCCACTTTCTACCGGACCACACAAGGCTGCTTCATGATCATGGGCTTTCAGCCCGACCAGCTGTCATGACCCTGAGAGGAGACCAGAGCTCCCAAACTTCCCTCACGCTAGGGTTTTCTTCTCCCGGAGGCGATCCGCCGCCGTCGAGCCCTTCATCCTTCCCTCCCCCGATCCGCCTCTGTAGCGATTCAGGCCGACTCCGGGGTGATCTTTGGATCACTAGCGCCCAGCCTTGACCTGCTCTCAGAGGCGAGAAGGGAGTTAGCCCCCCTTCCCTTCCCTTATCAACACCCGATCTTGAGGTTTTTCATCTCAAGCAAGTGTTAGACGGATTGAAGACTACAAAGATAGCCGGATCAAGCTCTGCGTCAGAGGTAGGGAAAATGATGGCCAAGCTTGGGCTACGTGAGGAAGACCTCGGCGACGTCGTTTACGACGAGAAGGAAGCACCTCCAGAAGCTACCATGTGGATGGTTGTCGCTCGCGTACATATAGATAAGCCCTATGCCAGGCTTGGTTCTTCAGAAACATGCGAGCAACCTGGGATCTAGCGCATGATGTGAAATTCCGACCACTAGAGGACAGTCCCTATACCATGTAATTCTTCTACCTGGGAGACTGGGATCGCGTAATGTAGGATGGGCCGTGGAATTTCATAGGGGACGTTGCTGTCATTACACCCTATGACGGCGTGACGAAACCTTCATGATGCAACTCGATACTATAAACATCTAGAAATCCACTATGTCCCAAATAGATATGTGCACTTGGTTGAGCCTCTTGCAGGGAAAGTTGAAGAAGTGCTTTATGTTGAACCAATCACACATGATTTTGCCGGCGATTTTTACTGGGTTTGTGTCAAAGTTAATGTCTACAAGCCACTAAAGAATGCGGTGTCGATGATCAGAGATTCATGCCACCAGATCTACAAGGTGAAGTATGAGAGGCTCCCAAATTGGTGTGCAATATGCGGGCATCTTAGCCACGTGTACAAGGAACATAGGGACGGTTGTACTCTTGATAAGTCAATCACACTAATGCCTATCATGGCCTGTATTGACCCTGAACTTATCAAAGTTATAACACCGGCTTAAGTCACGTGAGAGCCAGCTTTCAAAGAGCTAGGATAAACTATAAGAGGCTACAAGGCCTGCTTCACAGAAGCAAATCAGACTCGAGCCTCAAAAGTCGGTCTTTTATGTCGTGCCTCGGAAGCCGGCTTATTTTTTTCTATGTCGTATATTATTTATTTCCCTATATGTATATCTGTCTATCTATGCATTCTCTTTGCAGGTATTCAGTGTTATCAAAACCCGGGTCACAAATCTAGCCGGGTCACATATAATTGTTGGAAATATGCCCTAGAGGCAATAATAAAATGGTTATTATTATATTTCTTTGTGCATGATAATTGTCTATTGTTCATGCTATAATTGTGTTATCCGGAAATCGTAATACATGTGTGAATACATAGACCACAACACGTCCCTGGTGAGCCTCTAGTTGACTAGCTCGTTGATCAAAAGATAGTCATGGTTTCCTGACTATGGACATTGGATGTCATTGATAACGGGATCACATCAGTAGGAGAATGATGTGACAAGACCCAATCCTAAGCATAGCTCAAAGATCGTGTAGTTCGTTTGTTGTAGCTTTTCCGAATGTCAAGTATCATTTCCTTAGACCATGAGATTGTGCAACTCCCGGATACCGTAGGAGTGCCTTGGGTGTGCCAAACGTCACAACGTAACTGGGTGACTATAAAGGTACACTACAGATATCTCCGAAAGTGTCTGTTGGGTTGGCACGAATCGAGACTGGGATTTGTCACTCCGTGTGACGGAGAGGTATCTCTGGGCCCACTCGGTAATGCATCATCATAATGAGCTCAATGTGACCAAGTGGTTGATCACGAGATCATGCATTATGGCACGAGTAAAGTGACTTGCCGGTAACGAGATTGAACGAGGTATTGGATACCGACGATCGAGTCTCAGGCAAGTAACGTACCGATTGACAAAGGGAATTGTATACGGATTGATTGAATCCTCGACATCGTGGTTCATCCGATGAGATCATCATGGAGCATGTGGGAGCCAACATGGGTATCCAGATCCCGTTGTTGGTTATTGACCGGAGAGGCGTCTCGGTCATGTCTGCATGTCTCCCGAACCCGTAGGGTCTACACACTTAAGGTTCAGTGACGCTAGGGTTGTAGAGATATTAGTATGCAGTAACCCGAAAGTTGTTCGGAGTCCCGGATGAGATCCCGGACATCACGAGGAGTTTCGGAATGGTCCGGAGGTAAAGATTTATATATAGGAAGTCCAGTTTCGACCATCGGGAAGGTTTCGGGGGTCGCCGGTTTTGTACCGGGACCACCGGAAGGGTCCCGGGGGTCCACCGGGTGGGGCCACCTATCCCGGAGGGCCCCATGGGCTGAAGTGGGAGGGGAACCAGCCCTTGGTGGGCTGGTGCGCCCCCCCTTGGGCCTCCCTGCGCCTAGGGTTGGGAAACCCTAGGGGTGGGGGCGCCCCCCACTTGGCTTGGGGGGGAAGCCACCCCTTGGCCGCCGCCCCCTTGGAGATTCATCTCCTAGGGCCGCCCCCCCAAGGCCCCTATATAAAGAGGGGGAGGGAGGGCAGCCGCACCCCTTGCTCTTGGCGCCTCCCTCTTCCTCCGTAACACCTCTCCTCCCCGCTTGCGCTTGGCGAAGCCCTGCCGGGATCCTGCTGCATCCACCACCACGCCGTCGTGCTGCTGGATCTTCATCAACCTCTCCTTCACCCTTGCTGGATCAAGAAGGAGGAGACGTCTTCCCAACCGTACGTGTGTTGAACACGGAGGTGTTGTCCGTTCGACACTTGGTCATCGGTGATTTGGATCACGACGAGTACAACTCCATCAACCCCGTTCTCTTGAACGCTTCCGCGCGCGATCTACAAGGGTATGTAGATGCACTCCTCTCTCCCTCGTTGCTAGATGACTCCATAGATTGATCTTGGTGATGCGTAGAAAATTTTAAAATTCTGCTACGTTCCCCAACAGTGGTATCAGAGCTAGGTCTATGCGTAGTTTCTATGCACGAGTAGAACACAAAGCAGTTGTGGGCGTGGATATTGTCAATTTGCTTGTCGTTACTAGTCTTATCTTGATTCGGCGGCATCGTGGGATGAAGCGGCCCAGACCGACCTTACACGTACGCTTACGTGAGACTGGTTCCACCGATTGACATGCACTAGTTGCATAAGGTGGCTGGCGGGTGTCTGTCTCTCCCACTTTAGTCGGATCGGATTCGATGAAAAGGGTCCTTATGAAGGGTAAATAGAAATTGGCATATCACGTTGTGGTTTTGGCATAGGTAAGAAACGTTCTTGCTAGAAACCTATAGCAGCCACGTAAAAAACTTGCAACAACAATTAGAGGACGTCTAACTTGTTTTTGCAGCATGTGTCGTGTGATGTGATATGGCCAAAAGGATGTGATGAATGATATATGTGATGTATGAGATTGATCATGTTCTTGTAATAGGAATCACGACTTGCATGTCGATGAGTATGACAACCGGCATGAGCCATAGGAGTTGTCTTATTTATTTATGACCTGCGTGTCAACATAAACGTCATGTAATTACTTTACTTTATTGCTAAAGCGTTAGCCATAGTAGTAGAAGTAATAGATGACGAGACAACTTCAAGAAGACACGATGATGGAGATCATGATGATGGAGATCATGGTGTCATGCCGGTGACAACGATGATCATGGAGCCCCGAAGATGGAGATCAAAAGGAGCAAATGATATTGGCCATATCATGTCACTATTTGATTGCATGTGATGTTTATCATGTTTTACATCTTATTTGGTTAGAACGATGGTAGCTTAAATAAGATGATCCCTCGTAATAATTTCAAGGAAGTGTTCCCCCTAACTGTGCACCGTTGCGAAGGATCGTTGTTTCGAAGCACCACGTGATGATCGGGTGTGATAGATTCTAACGTTCGAATACAACGGGTGTAAGCCAGATTTACACACGCAATACACTTAGGTTGACTTGACGAGCCTAGCATGTACAGACATGGCCTCGGAACACAGAAGACCGAAAGGTCGAGCATGAGTCGTATAGAAGATACGATCAACATGAAGATGTTCACCGATGTTGACTAGTCCGTCTCACGTGATGATTGGACACGGCCTAGTTAACTCGGATCATGTTTCACTTAGATGACTGGAGGGATGTCTATCTGAGTGGGAGTTCATTGAATAATTTGATTAGATGAACTTAATTATCATGAACTTAGTCTAAAATCTTTACAGTGTGTCTTGTAGATCAAATGGCCCACGTTGTCCTCAACTTCAATGCGTTCCTAGAGAAAACCAAGCTGAAAGACGATGGCAGCAACTATATGGACTGGGTCCGGAACCTGAGGATCATCCTCATAGCTGCCAAGAAAGATTATGTCCTAGAAGCACCGCTAGGTGACGCACCTGTCCCAGAGAACCAAGACGTTATGAACGCTTGGCAGTCACGTGCTGATGATTACTCCCTCGTTCAGTGTCGGAGTAAATGACCACGGGTAGCCTAGCTGGCACCCCCTGGCTCTTCTGGAAAATTACAAGCCGATCCGGCCCTCAAGAATCCAAGATGTGGGGCCGCCTTCCCCTTGCCGGCTGTCTCCCAGGCCGGCTATCGGAAGGCGACCCGACTTTAGCCCTCATGAAGAAAGCCACGGGAGGGCCGGCTCCGAGAAGCCGGCCGCGAGAAGGCCGACTCCAAGAAGCCGGCTCCCACAAAGCGGTCAGGATCGTACCCTCGAAGTCTGCATCCACATAACGGCGATGTGACGGGGCATGGCTACAGTAAAGCCTGCCACCCCCGAATCCTGGAGCACGCCTGGCACAGTGCATCGTACGGGTGGCCATGGCCCGTCCGGCGTGGCACTGTTGCCACGTTGACCCTGATGTCATCCACGACGGGCTGCCGGTGCGGCCCACAGGCGGTGGGCCCCTTCGGGCAGAGAGACGCCCGAAGACGGCCTGGCCTCCCCCAGTCGGCCCAAGACAGAGCCGGCTCTCCATAGCCGGCTTGCCACCTCCCTCGAAGGAGACGCCCCATTAAGGAGACAAGACGCGGTGAGGCTACAACGATCACTCGCCGGGCGGCGGCACTGTAGCCACGCCCACCTCAGCAAAGCCCTCGTCACCAGGATTGAGCAACAGTAACCAGCCACCGACAAGGCCCTGGACAGTGGGGCCTGCCTGTCGACCAAGGAGCCGGCAGCCGGCGGGACCCACCAGCCGGCGGGCCCCAGCAGCCGGCGTAGAAGCCGGCGAGTGTAGTCACAGACGGCTGGGCCCCACGCCCAGCGGATTACCATTGTACCCCCGGGGGGTAGGCCTATATAAACCCCCCGGGACACCCATGCAAAGGGTTGATCCAAGCTAGTTCTAGACACCACATAGAGAGGGGAGGAGGGCTAGCTGTGCTCCACTTCTTCTCCTCACAAAACAGCTCAAGGAGCATAGTGTAGCTACTTGTTCATCTAGTGATCATGCGGAGACCCCGCAGAGCAGCAGTAGGGGTGTTATCTCCACGGAGAGCCCCGAAGCTGGGTAAGATTCACCGGCGTGCATGTCTTCGCCTCATCCCGCTTCCAGGCACCGGCGACGTCTTACTAGTTCCCACAATGATAAGCCACCCGTTGGCATATGTCGCACCTACCACCCAACATTTGGCGCCCACCGTGGGGCCAGGTGCACCGTCGTCCGGAGACCTGTTCTGGACGGGAACCCTCTTCCTCCCCAGCGAGCGTAGCCAGCCCGGCACGCCTGATGGCGCTTGCCACGACGCGCTGCAAGGCATCACCAACGTCTGTGCAGCGAGCGGTCTCGCCGATCTCCTTGACAAGACCCTCATCTCCGACGAGCTCGCCTCTGACGCGGGCACCGACCACCTCGTCAACCTCCTCGGCCAGCTCCACGTCTCCGGCGAGCCTACTGTGGACTTGGAGTCGGTTGGCTCCACCGATCCGATGCCTGTCGACTCCAACACGGCCTCACTCGACACTTTCCCCACCGACGTCACGATCTACAACGACCCGCTTCCCCAGGCCAATGGCTGCGACGCTGTCACCACCGAGGTGATGGTCATCGGCCACGGCGACGCTTCTGACGAGAGCGCCCACGATGCCCCGCATGCGGCGGTCCACGACTTGACCATCCCCCTCCCGGCCGATGCCGATGCCGAAGCACTGGAGGCTCGCCGCCTCGCCCTCCTCGCGGAGGGCCGGAAGTTGGCTTCCATGAGACGCCTCACTGAGGCCCATCGGCGCGAAGCCGACCGCGCCGCCTTTGGCACGTTGCCCCCAGGCGGGCCTAGCCGGGCCGGCGTTGTCAGGCAGCACGGCGCTGTCGTCGCCGACACGCTAGGAGTCGACCACCCAGTCTACGCCACTCCACTCGAGAACCTGCGTGCCACCCAGGCGGCCGTAGACGAGCTAGACGGATTGGGGGCCGAAGAACTCCCCCACATGACCAGACGCATCCAGCAGCTAATCTATGCGGCCGCGCAGCGGCACGAAGCCGACGCCCGCGCGGAAAGCCCTCCCCCGCGCCGAGATCACGGCGCGACGTCCCGGACGCCGACTGCGGGTAAAACCCGCGTGCGGCACGAGAAAGAGTCGGCTGCCAGCCAAAGCCAAACCCGAATCTCCATCGAGCGAGACGCAGAAGGCCATCCCCGGGCCATGGAGTGGCGGGGCAACCCGCCTCCGCCTCGGCCCCGTGGGGAGAGATATCCCACCCCACCGCATGTTGCGCATCCGACTCTCAGCGGCCGACTAGGTCGCCGCGAAGGAGTTTGCGAGAACGACGCCCGCCATCGGATCGACCGCCTAGCGCGATCCCTGGCGCTGGAAGAAGATGATGTCGGCCCGCCTTGCTTCGGCCCCCGCATCCGCGACGAGCCTTTCCCCAAAGGGTTCTCGCTCCCAAGAGACACGCCCAAGTACAACGGCTCCGTGAAGCCGGAAGATTGGTTGATCCACTACTCCACGGCGGTTAGCATAGCAAACGGCAACAGGCGCGTTGCCATGAAGTACGTGCCCCTCATGCTGCAAGGCACGGCGCGGACCTGGCTCAACAGCCTCAAGCCATACAACATCAACAGCTGGCTAGACTTCACAGAAGCCTTCGTCCGCAACTTCACCAGCACCTACAAGCGGGCTCCCAAGCCCAGACAGCTCTCCTTGTGTGTACAAGGCCCCGCCGAGTCCACTCGCGACTACCTCACGCGTTGGACCGAGCTCCGCAACTCTTGCGAAGGGGTGCACGAGGTGCAAGCCATAGAATACTTCACTGCCGGGTGCCGAGAAGGCACCCTCCTCAAGCACAAGCTTCTCTGCGACAAGCCGACTACCCTCGACGAGCTTCTGGTCATAGCGGACAAGTACGCCACCACCGACTCCTTAATGAAGACCGAGCTCCGGGTAGACGCGTCCGGGAAAGTACTCAACCCGGCGCCCAAGACGCCGGCTGGGGATTCCGGCCGACGCCCACACCAGAACGACCACAAGCGCAAGGGCCCCATGCCGCCCTCCACCAGTCGGCAGGTGGCCACAGTCGAAGATGAGCAGCCCGAAGGGCGGCCCGCACCCAAGAAGCAGAGGGGCGGCAAGCCGGCTTGGCAGCCGGCCTTCTCCTACAAGCAAACTCTCGATGCCCCATGCAAGTTCCACAGCGGCGCGAAGCCGTCCAACCACACAACCCGGAAGTGCCACTGGCTCACCTGAATCTCCAAAGGCGAAGGGCTCACACCGCCTCCGCCTGCTGGTCCGCCGCCTCCGGCTCCGCAGCCGCCGACCGCTCGGCCTGCAGTCAGAGCCGTGCACGATGAGTTCCCCGACAAGCATGCCGCCTATGTCGTCTTTACAAGCCAACCCGAAGACCGGCGCGGCAGACACCGAGAGCACCAGGAGGTCAGCATGGTCGCTGCCAACCCTGCCGAGCACATGCACTGGTCAGAAAAACCTATCAGCTGGAGCCGGGCCGACCACCCAGAGGTGATGCCATCTCCCGGCTCTTATGCGTTGGTTCTGGATGCCACCCTTGCAACGGACAGACGCGCCGCCCGTTTCTCCCGCGTGCTGATAGACGGCGGGAGCAGCATCAACATCCTGTACCGTGACACCCTGGAGAAGCTGAACGTCAAGACGAAGCAACTCATGCCTACTCGGACTGTGTTCCATGGCATCGTACCTGGCCTGTCCTGCGCCCCCATTGGCAAGATCAAGATTGATGTACTCTTTGGGGACAAGGAGCATTTCCGCCGGGAGGCGATCTGGTTTGAAGTGGTGGACCTGGAGAGCCCCTACCATGCATTGCTTGGCCGACCTGCCTTGGCCAGGTTCATGGCTATTCCCCACTATGCTTACCTCAAGATGAAGATGCCGAGCACCAAAGGCATCATCACCATAGCCGGCGATTACAAGAAATCTTCCGAGTGCGCAGCAGCTAGCAGCCGGCTGGCCGAGTCCCTTGTGATTGCCGAAGAAAAGAAGATGTTGGACCGAGTCGTGGCCATGGCTGGCAAACAGTCGGCCTTGTCCCCCGATCCCAATGAGTATGATGCCCAAGGATCTTTCCAGCCGGCCAAGGAGACGAAGAAGATACCTCTTGACCCCGAGCACCCAGAGAGGTTTGCCGTCATCGGGGCAAACCTAAACAGCAAATAGGAAGGCGAGCTCGCTGATTTCCTCCATGAGAATCGGAACATCTTTGCATGGTCCCCCAAGGACATGCCGGGTGTTCCGAAGGAATTCGCCGAGCACAAGCTACACGTCTGAGAAGACGCAAAACCAGTCAAACAACCCCTCCGCCGATTGTCGGAGGAGAAAAGAAGGATCGTAGGAGAAGAGATAGCCCGACTTCTGGCAGCCGGCTTCATTATGGAAGTTTTCTTTCTAGAATGGCTCGCCAACCTGGTCCTCGTGCTAAAGAAGAACAACAAGTGGCGCATGTGCATAGACTACACGAGCCTCAACAAGGCCTGCCCCAAAGATCCCTTTGCCCTGCCAAGGATTGATCAAGTGATAGACTCCACGGCCGGATGCGAGCTGTTGAGTTTCATGGACGCTTACTCAGGATACCACCAGATAAAGTTAGATCCGGCAGACCGCCTGAAGACCGCCTTCATCACGCCATTCGGAGCCTTCTGCTACCTGACTATGACATTCGGCTTGAGAAATGCCGGTGCCACTTTTTAGCGTTGCATGCAGAAGTGCCTCCTCAAGCAGCTCGGCAGAAATGCCCACGTCTACGTAGACGACATTGTGGTGAAGACGGAGAAGCGCGGCACCTTGCTGGAAGACCTCAAGGGAACATTTGGGAACCTACGCCGGTTCCAAATCAAGCTCAACCCCAAGAAATGCGTGTTCGGAGTGCCAGCCGGCCAACTCCTAGGCTTCCTGGTTTCCGAACGCGGCATCGAATGCAACCCAGTAAAGATCAAGGCCATTGAGAGAATGGCGATTCCCACCAAACTTCGAGACGTCTAGAAGTTCACCGGATGCTTGGCCTCCCTGAACCGCTTCATCAGCCGGCTCGGAGAGAAAGCTCTCCCCCTCTCCCGCCTTATGAAGAAGACCACTCACTTCGAGTGGAATGACCAAGCCGACCAAGCTTTTCACGAGCTGAAGAAGATGCTGGCCACGCCGCCTGTCCTAGCGGCGCCGACTAAGAAAGAGCCCATGCTCCTCTACATTGCCGCAACCAGCCGGGTGGTCAGCACCGTCATCGTAGTCCAACGCCCAGAAGAGGGCCGAGCCCAGCCGGTCCAGAGGCCGGTGTACTATTTGAGCGAGGTGCTGTCTACCTCGAAGCAGAACTACCCGCACTACCAGAAGATGTGCTACGGCGTGTACTTTGCCGCCAAGAAGCTGAAGCCCTACTTCCAAGAGCATCCCATCACGGTTGTATGCACCGCCCCGCTGGCCGAGATCATAGGCAGCCGGGATGCATCCGGCCGGGTGGCAAAATGGGCCATCGAGCTGGCCCCGTACACGATTTTCTACCAGCCTCGCACCGCCATCAAGTCCCAAGCATTGGCCGACTTCCTCGTCGACTGGGCCGAGACCCAGTACCTGCCGCCAGCTCCCGACTCCACTCATTGGGGCATGCACTTTGATGGGTCCAAGATGCGCACCGGCTTGGGAGCCGGCGTCATCCTCACCTCTCCCAAAGGCGACAAGCTCAGATACACGCTGCAAATTCACTTTGCCGCCTCCAACAACGTGGCCGAGTACGAGGCGCTCATACACGGGCTCCGGCTTGCCAAAGAGCTCGGCCGGATCCTATGTTATGGCGACTCGAACTTGGTGGTCCAGCAATCATCCGGCGACTGGGATGCCAAGGACGCAAATATGGCAAGCTACTGCTTCCTCGTTCAGCAGATCAGTGGGTACTTTGAAGGATGCGAGTTCCTCCACGTACCACGAGCCGACAACGAGCCAGCTGATGCCCTGGCTCGAATAGGCTCCACTCGGCAAGCAATACCAACCGGTGTCTCTCTACAACGCCTCCTCAAGCCGTCTATTAAGCCGTCTCCAGAGTCTGATTCCATCTTCGTGCCGTCTGACCCCGATACAGCCGGGTCCGGCTCGAAGAACCAAGTGGGTGACTCGAGAACTTCGATAGTCGGCCCGGGGACATCAGCAGGCGGCTCGGGGACTTCCGTAGTTACGCCCGACCCAGGGATTGCCACACCCGGCTCGGGGACTGCGATAGTCGGCCCGGAGGCTGCACCAACACAGCAGGCGGCGGCCGACTCCAGCATTTCACCACCCAGCTCGCCTGCCCTGGTCGCAGTAGCCGTGTTGGCAATAGAAGAAGTCGCAGCTCCATCATGGGCTCAGTCCATCCTCAACTTCCTAATAAACCAAGATCTGCCGGCTGACGAAACAGAGGCAAGGCAAGTCCAACGCCGAGCCGGAGCATACACAATCGTCAACAAAGAGCTCGTCAAGCGCAGTGTCACTGGAGTCCTCCAGCGATGCGTCGAGCAAGAGAAGGGCATTGCAATCCTCAGAGACATCCACCAAGGAGAATGCGGCCACCATGCGGCCTCAAGATCACTCGTCGCCAAAGCTTTCCGCCATGGTTTCTTTTGGCCGACTGCTTTGGATGACGCCAAGGAGTTAGTTAAACATTGCAAAGGGTGCCAACTCTTCAGCTCCAAGCAACACATGCCGGCTTCAGCACTCAAGACCATTCCCCTCACTTGGCCCTTCGCCGTTTGGGGACTGGACATGGTGGGCCCATTCAAGACGGCGCGCGGTAGCATGACACATCTGCTTGTCGCTATGGACAAATTCACCAAACGGATTGAGGCAAAGCCGATCAAGAAGCTGAATGGGCCGACTGCCGTGACATTTATCGCAGAAATAACAACTCGGTACGGCGTGCCACACAGCATCATCACCGACAATGGCACGAATTTCGCTAAGGGAGCCTTGGCACGTTTCTGCGCGACGCAAGGCATCCGTTTGGACTTGGCGTCCGTTGCCCACCCGCAGTCAAACGGCCAGGTCGAGCGAGCCAACGGCCTCATCCTTTCCGACATCAAACCCCGACTGGTCGTACCACTGGAGTGTTCGGCCGGCTCTTGGCTCGATGAGCTGCCGGCCGTCCTCTGGAGTCTGCGCACTACCCCAAACAAGTCAACCGGCTTCACTCCTTTCTTCCTCGTGTATGGTGCCGAGGCGGTCATCCCAACTGACATGAGTTCAACTCGCCTCGGGTAACCATGTACACGGAGGCGGAGGCCAAGGAAGCACGAGAAGACGGCGTCGACCTGCTGGAAGAAGGCCGGCTGTTAGCCCTCAGCCGGTCCGCCATCTATCAGCAGGGCCTGCGCCGCTACCACAGCCGGAAGGTCAAGCCAAGATCCTTCCAAGAGGGCGATCTTGTGCTCTGGCTGATCCAGCAAACAGCCGGCCAGCACAAGCTCTCGGCCCCTTGGGAGGGCCCCTTCGTCATCAGCAGAGCTTTAGGCAACGACTCCTACTACCTGATCGACGCGCAGAAGCTGAAGGCACGAAAGAGAGATGACTCCGGCAAGGAGTCGGAACGACCATGGAACGCCAACCTCATCCGAAGATTTTACAGTTGAAATGCAGTATGTATCACGCTAACTTTTGTACTAAGTATGAGACAATAGGCCCCCCGAGGAGAGCTCGGGGACTGCCATCTTTTATCTATGAATGAAGAATATCATGCTTATGATCTTGTCATTACATTCACTTTTTTCGTCCGGCACCGGGTTCGACTAGTCGGCCCGGGGACTGGCCGCCTAGAGTTATATTAAAAGTCCTACCCGCGGCCAGACAAGTAGTGTGCCGGCACCCAAGCCTTCTCTTGCCAAAAGTCGCAGTTCGAAGAATCGGCTGTCCGGCTGGCAAGAGTTAAAGGCAGGAAAGGACGCCCACACGAAAAACGGCTAGGGACTAACGGACTAATATAACAAAAGCCAGTTTTTCTCCCACCACCGACCGACTACCAGAGTAGCCGGCCAGCCGGCTTCCATTCGCCTCACTTCAATCTAAGAAAGCTCGAGTACTTGCCTTCCCAAAATGGGAAGGCGGCAAAGGAAACAGCCTAAGGATAAAAAGCATACACGAATGGAAACCAAACACGCACACGATCATATTTACACAAAAGACCTTCAAAAGGCCAGCATTCAACATAATCCAAATACACCCCCAGTGGGTGGAACTGCGCAAGTTTAATAAAAATTGTTCAAAGGGTAACAAGCAGGAAAAGCAAGGACGGCAGATTAAGCCAGGGGAGCGACTGGCGAGTCGGGCAGGTCGGTGGAGACGGTAGTGCCGGCTGGAGGAGTGGCCGGCTGGCGAACCTCGGCATGATCACCGCCTCCCGCAGAGGGCACGCTAGCACGCGCCTCGTTGCTGGAAGCACGGTCAAGCTGAGGCTGGCTGGCCGCTTCACCGGCCGGCTCAACATCTTCGCCCTCCTCTCCTTCGTCGTCTTCGCCTTCATCGCTGGAGGCGATCTCCTCTGCCGAGTCCTCACCCGCTACCGGGTCTAGCCCGAACCACTCCTCCGGCCGGGCAACGCCGTCGTCATTTATTTCAGGAGCGAAGACGTTGATGTCAGTGCACTCGGCGATCGTCGAGGCACGCTGAGCGATAGCCGGCTGCACCTCCTCCATCTCCTCGTCGGCCTCTAGCCGCCAGGTGCGCAGCTGGTCCAGGTTCAGCCCGGGATACCAGGCTCAGACGAACTCCAGCGCCCGCCCAGCTCCAAGCCGGGCCGCCGATGCCTTCCAGGCCTCGAAGCGACCAACCGCAACCTCCAGCCAGTCGGCAGTCCGACTCGGGGTGCGGGGAATCATCTCGCCTGGCCAGAGGGCGGCCAACACCTGCGCCCCGGCGCGCTGGAGGCGGCGGAGCATACGGTGAGCCGGCTGCAGCCGGGCTTGGACCGCCAAGAGTTGCTCCTCAAGCGTCCGGCTCGCGTCCGGCGCGATTTCAGCCCCCACCTGCCGGCGCGCCTCGCGATGGGCCTCGATGGTTTGGGTGGCGAAGACAGAGTAGCCGGGAAAGTAGTCTGCACAGAGAACAAAAAGCAGCACAAATCAGAACACAAATCAGGGGGCAAGGGGCAAGCAAGGAGTGAGGAAGGCGGCTTACCATCGATCAAATCCTCGATACGACCGAAGCCCTCGCTCAGCGCTTGTTTTGCCTCAGCCCAGCCCGCCGCTTCGGTCTCGAACTCGGCCTTCAGGGCGTCCTCACTGTCCTGTGCCTTCTTTAGGGCCGCCTTGTGGCTCTCCTCCTGGTCGGCCAACTTCTTGGCCAGGAGGTCATGCTCTAGGACCAAGGCGTTGTACTCGGCTTCCTTGGCGCGAAGGGCGGCCTGGGCCCCGCTGAGCTGCCCCCTCAAGTCGGCATTGGCCCCTGCAAGCATGAAGAAAAAGGAAAATCAATAAGGAAGAAGTCGTTAAGGAAGATCCGACCCGACTGCTCAGCAGTCGGCCCGAATCTCGGGGACTACACCCAGTGGGTGCGCTGACGCGCCCCCACAGGAGATGAACGAAACAAAGCACGCACTCCGGCTGCTGGTCAGGTCTTCGGTTCTCCAGCCCAGCTCCTGAGCCTGGGAGTTGAAGGCAGCAGCGCGGAGGTTATAATACTCCTGGAAGATCAGACAGGAGGCGAGAATAAGATAGTTGTCAGGACCTAGTAAGTTCCAAGCCGCCTGCGCAGCAGCCGACTCGGAACTCGGGGACTACACCCAGTGGGTGCGCTGACGCGCCCCCACGGAAGAAATCAAAAGAGCAAAACAACCGAGGCCAGAAGACTCACCCGGATGACAGCCTGCGTCGCGAGGAACTCTTGGGTGTATCGCTGCAGCGAGGCGGCTTGGGCTTGAAGTCGGTTCCGGACCTCCTGGGCCGCCGCATTCAGCTCACCCGTCCCCCCGCTGGGAGTCCACTCGGACGTGCTGACGCTGGCCGCCTCCAGGCTCTCCGCCGTCTGGCTGGCGCCCGCAGCTCGGTGCGGCTCCGGTGCGGAGGTGCCTCCCCCTGCGCGCCGGCGCAATGCCGGCTGCACCTCAAGGCCGGCCCCTGCCTCCGGCTCGCCCCCGGCCGGCTGCTCTGGCGCCGTGGCTGATTGGCCGCTTTGGCCCGCCCCAGTCGGCGCCGTCTGCGGCGCCCCCTCCACGAAGACCACGTGGTCCTCCCTCCTCTCCACCACCGGCGGGTCTTGGTCGACCTCCTTCGATGGGGGCACGGGGATGTCGGGGGCCACGACGCGGAGGGGAACGACGAGCAACGGAGGCTGGTTGTGCGAGGCCTCCGCCTCCATCTCCGCGGCTGCCGCCTCCGCACGGGCCTTGGCCGCCGCATCGGCCTGCTCCTTCGCCGCCTGGGCGGTCCTTCGCTCCGCCGCCTCCCGCTCCTCCCGCGCCTCCCGTGCGTTCCGCTCCGTGGCCTCCCTAAGGTCGGCGCGGGGATCCACGCGACGGGACCGGAGGACCCTCCGGTCGGCCCGACTACGGAGCCGCCAGGACCTCGCTCAAGGGAAAGCCGTGCCCTGCCCGGCGAGCAAAGAAAGGTTCAGAAGAGCTTCAATCGAAAAGGACAACAATATATATATATATATACAAGACATTTGACGACTTACGCCGAGATCTCCTGTGGCTGTTTCACCGCCTTGTGGAAGCGGGCCGCCTTCACGGCCGCCTCATCCCGCTTGGTCGCCGCCGTGGAAGCCTTGGATTTCTTCGGCCGGCTGCCGAAGAAGGTCGACGCGGCCCGACGCTTCTGCGCGTCGCCACGGGCAGCCGGCGTGGCAGACGGGCCCGCGCCTTGATGATCAAGCGCCGGCTGGCGGTGCGGGGCGGCTTCGATCTCGTCGTCGTCCGGCCAGTCCTCGAATCCGGCTCCGGGCTCCGCGCCTCCTGCCTCGTCGCCTTCCCCCACGATGGCGTCTTCCATGGCGGCCGCTCCCAGGTCTGGGTCGTCGGCGTCGTCCACCGTGCGATCGGGGAGGAGCTGGCGCTCTACCCCTGCGGCCCCGGCCGTCGGCGGAAGAAGAGGGTTCTGCTAAGGGCAAACCAACTAATCAAATGTCGGCTATCACGAGGCCGGCTACAAAAAGGAAGAAAAGAAGAAAAACTTACGACAGGCGGAGGGTTGGCGTGAGAATACGGCTCCTTGCCGTATCGCCGATCCTCGGCGAGCTTGCAGTTGGAGATGTAGTTCACCATGTAAGACACCTCTGCATGAGGCATCTCCCTGGTGCTCAGCCGGCACGGGTCGAAGCGGCCGCTCATCTGGCAAATCACGTGAGGCCGGCCTTGGAACGGAAGTACCCGGCGCTCCACGAAGGCGGCCACCAAGTCGGCTCCAGTCAGGCCCTCCGACTGGATCATCACCCGGAGCCGGGAGACGGCTGCGTTCCCGGCCTGAGACAGCGACCTGGCCCGGTAGCTCCATGAAGGTTGCCTCCCAGCCGGCGGGCCGGCTACGTAAGCCGGCAGGTTGACGTAGTCGCCTTGCGGGGCGACGTTCTTCACGTAAAAGTAGGACTTCTGCCAGAGCTTCACCGACTGGATCAGCGGGATGGGCGGGAACGGATTGTTCTCGCCCATCCACCTCATGGCAATGAAGGCTCCGCAGGGGGCGGGCACGCCCGCGACGACGGTGACGAGCTTGCTCTGGAAGAATTCCCCCCAGAGCTCGAGAGTGGGGAGAACCCCAAGAAAGCCCTCGCACAGGGTGACGAAAGCCGACAGCAGCATCACCGCGTTGGGCGTGAGGTGATGCGGCTGGAGGTGGTAGAATTCAAGGAAAGCTCGAAGAAATCCGCTCGTCGGGAGGCCGAAGCCGCGCAGGCAGTGCAAGCGGAAGATCACCCGCTCGCCCTCCTACGGTGCCGGCGAGATCTCCCTCGCCGGCGCCTGACGAACCCGCACGAAGTTCTTGCCCGGCAGGCACCGCGTCCGGCGGAGGAACTCGACGTGGTCCTCGTGGACGTTGGAGCCATCCCACGAGCTCGACAGCGCCATGGGAGCGATGCGGTGGGGAGCAAGACGAAGCGACGGCGTAGACGCGCACGACCCCGCTACGGTGGGACCAAAGGAACCGAGAGGTCCGACGACGGAACGGCACGGCAATAGGTTGCTGCGGCGGCGGAGGGAAGAAGAAGGAAGGCGAGAAGGGGCGGAGCGAGGGAGAGCGTGCGAGCCTCTGCCGCTCCCCCTCCTCCCCCTACTTATAGACCCGCGCGGCGGAGCCGAGGAGGCGTGGCGTGGGGGAATGTGGGGATCAACTGCGCCCACTCCCCCACGTCCCGCGATTACTGCGCCCTGATGGCGTAATAAAACCATCGTGGGAAGGCGAGTGGTCCGTGTGGGCCGCAGAAGATCCGCGCTCGGGCCGAGGCCTGGGAGTGGCGGGCCTGGGCCTGCGGCGGCGTCCATCACGCGCGTGCGTTGGCAGGATTTCCTTGCCACGTGGCCCGCGTGATGGCACGCGGTCAGCTCGCAGGCCGACCCGCGTTCCCGCCTACGAGGAACGGGGCTTTCCGAAGACGGCGCGCACAAGCAAAGCCGGCCCCTCAGGATAGGAAGCTGACCAAGCTTCTCGTCCCTTTGTCAGCCTCAAAGCTCGATCAGCTTCGGGGACTACTGTCGGAGTAAATGACCACGGGTAGCCTAGCCGGCACCCCCTGGCTCTTCTAGAAAATTACAAGCCGATCCGGCCCTCAAGAATCCAAGACGTGGGGCCGCCTTCCCCTTGCCGGCTGTCTCCCAGGCCGGCTATCGGAAGGCGACCCGACTTTAGCCCTCATGAAGAAAGCCGCGGGAGGGCCGGCTCCGAGAAGCCGGCCGCGAGAAGGCGGACTCCAAGAAGCCGGCTCCCACAAAGCGGTCAGGATCGTACCCTCGAAGTCTGCATCCACATAACGGCGATGTGACGGGGCATGGCTACAGTAAAGCCTGCCACCCCCGAATCCCAGAGCACGCCTGGCACAGTGCGTAGTACGGGTGGCCATGGCCCGTCTGGCGCGGCACTGTTGCCACGTTGACCCTGATGTCATCCACGACGGGTTGCCGGTGCGGCCCATGGCGGTGGGCCCCTTCGGGCAGAGAGACGCCCGAAGACGGCCAGGCCTCCCCCAGTCGGCCCAAGACAGAGCCGGCTCTCCACAGCCGGCTTGCCACCTCCCTCGAAGGAGACGCCCCATTAAGGAGACAAGACGCGGTGAGGCTACAACGATCACCCGCCGGGCGGCGGCACTGTAGCCACGCCCACCTCGGCGAAGCCCTCGTCACCAGGATTGAGCAACAGTAACCAGCCACCGACAAGGCCCTGGACAGTGGGGCCTGCCTGTCGACTAAGGAGCCGGCAGCCGGCGGGACCCAGCAGCCGGCGGGCCCCAGCAGCCGGCACAGAAGCCGGCGGGCCCCAGCAGCCGGCACAGAAGCCGGTGAGTGTAGTCACAGACGGCTGGGGCCCATGCCCAGCCGGATTACCATTGTACCCCTGGGGGGTAGGCCTATATAAACCCCCCGGGACACCCATGCAAAGGGTTGATCCAAGCTAGTTCTAGACACCACATAGAGAGGGGAGGAGGGCTAGCCGTGCTCCACTTCTTCTCCTCACAAAACAGCTCAAGGAGCATCGTGTAGCTACTTGTTCATCTAGTGATCATGCGGAGACCCCGCAGAGCAGCAGTAGGGGTGTTATCTCCACGGAGAGCCCCGAAGCTGGGTAAGATTCGCCGGCGTGCATGTCTTCGCCTCATCCCGCTTCCAGGCACCGGCGACGTCTTACTGGTTCCCACAATGATAAGCTACCCATTGGCATATGTCGCACCTACCACCCGACATTCAGTGCGGCATGCTTTACAGCTTAGAACCGGGGCTCCAAAAGCGTTTTGAGAGACACAGAGCATATGAGATGTTCGAAGAGCTGAAAATGGTTTTTCAAGCTCATGCCCGGGTCGAGAGATATGAATGTCTGGGTTTCATAACCGCTTGACTCAGCTGGGAGTTAATCTCCCGGATGACGCGGTCATTGACAGAATCCTTCAGTCGCTTCCACCGAGCTACAAGAGCTTTGTGATGAACTTCGATATGCAGGGGATGGAAAAGACCATTCCTGAGGTATATTCAATGCTGAAATCAGCGGAGGTGGAAATCAAAAAGGAACATCAAGTGTTGATGGTGAATAAAACCACTAAGTTCAAGAAAGGCAAGGGTAAAAAGAACTTCAAGAAGGACGGCAAGGGAGTTGCCGCGCCCGGTAAGCAAGCTGCCGGGAAGAAGCCAAAGAATGGACCCAAGCCCGATACTGAGTGTTTTTTATTGCAAGGGAAGTGGTCACTGGAAGCGAAACTGCCCCAAATACTTAGCGGACAAGAAGGCCGGCAACACTAAAGGTATATGTGATATACATGTAATTGATGTGTACCTTACCAGTACTCGTAGTAGCTCCTGGGTATTTGATACCGGTGTGGTTGCTCACATTTGTAACTCAAAGCAGGAGCTACGGAATAAACGGAGACTGGCGAAGGACGAGGTGACGATGCGCGTCGGGAATGGTTCCAAGGTCGATGTGATCGCCGTCGGCACGCTGCCTCTACATTTACCTACGGGATTAGTTTTAAACCTCAATAATTGTTATTTAGTGCCAACTTTGAGCATGAACATTGTATCAGGATCTCGTTTAATTTGAGATGGCTACTCATTTAAATCCGAGAATAATGGTTGTTATATTTATATGAGAGATATGTTTTATGGTCATGCTCCGTTGGTGAATGGTTTATTCTTAATGAATCTCGAGCGTAATGTTACACATATTCATAGTGTGAATACCAAAAGATGTAAGGTTGATAATGATAGTCCCACATACTTGTGGCACTGCCGCCTTGGTCACATAGGTGTCAAACACATGAAGAAGCTCCATGCAGATGGACTTTTAGAGTCTCTTGATTACAAATCATTTGACACGTGCGAACCATGCCTCATGGGTAAAATGACCAAGACTCCGTTCTTAGGAACAATGGAGCGAGCAACCAACTTATTGGAAATCATACATACTGATGTGTGCGGTCCAATGAGTGCTGAGGCTCGCGGTGGCTATCGTTATGTTCTCACCCTCACTGATGACTTGAGTAGATATGGGTATGTCTACTTAATGAAACACAAGTCTGAGACCTTTGAAAAGTTCAAGGAATTTTAGAGTGAGGTTGAGAATCAACGTGACAGGAAAATCAAGTTCTTGCGATCAGATCATGGGGGAGAATACTTGAGTCACGAATTTGGCACACACTTAAGAAAATGTGGAATAGTTTCACAACTCACGCCGCCTGGAACACCTCAGCGTAATGGTGTGTCCGAACATCGTAATCGCACTCTATTAGATATGGTGCGATCTATGATGTCTCTTACCGATTTACCGCTGTCATTTTGGGGCTATGCTTTAGAGACTGCCACATTCACTTTAAATAGGGCTCCGTCGAAATCCGTTGAGACGACACAGTATGAATTATGGTTTGGGAAGAAACCTAAGCTGTCATTTCCAAAAGTTTGGGGACACGATGCTTATGTCAAGAAACTTCAACCTGAAAAGCTCGAGCCCAAATCGGAAAAATGCGTCTTCATAGGATACCCTAAAGAAACTATTGGGTATACCTTCTACCTTAGATCCGAAGGCAAGATCTTTGTTGCCAAGAATGGGTCCTTTCTAGAGAAAGAGTTTCTCTTGAAAGAAATAAGTGGGAGGAAAGTAGAACTTGATGAAGTATTACCTCTTGAACCGGTAAGTGGCGCAGCTCAAGAAAATGTTCCTGAGGTGCCTGCACTGACTAGAGAGGAAGTTGATGATGATGATCATGAAACTTCAGGTCAAGTTGCTACTGAACTTCGTAGGTCCACGAGGACACGTTCCGCACCAGAGTGGTACGGCAACCCTATCTTGGAAATCATGTTGTTAGACAACGGTGAACCTTCAAACTATGAAGAAGCGATGGAGGGCCCGGATTCCGACAAATGGCTGGAGGCCATGAAATCCGAGATAGGATCCATGTATGAAAACAAAGTATGGACTTTGACTGACTTGCCCATTGATCGGCGAGCCATAGAAAATAAATGGATCTTTAAGAAGAAGACAGACGCGGATGGTAATGTTACCATCTATAAAGCTCGGCTTGTCGCTAAGGGTTATCGACAAGTTCAAGGGGTTGACTACGATGAGATTTTCTCACCCGTAGCGAAGCTGAAGTCCGTCTGAATCATGTTAGCAATTGTCGCATTCTATGATTATGAGATATGGCAAATGGACGTCAAAACATCATTCCTTAATGGTTTCCTTAAGGAAGAATTGTATATGATGCAGCCGGAAGGTTTCGTCGATCCTAAGAATGCTGACAAGGTGTGCAAGCTCCAACGCTCGATTTATGGGCTGGTGCAAGCATCTCGGAGTTGGAACATTTGTTTTGATGAGATGATCAAAGCGTTTGGGTTTACGCAGACTTATGGAGAAGCCTGCATTTACAAGAAAGTGAGTGGGAGCTCTGTAGCATTTCTCATATTGTATGTGGATGACATACTGTTGATGGGAAATGATATAGAATTCTTGGAAAGCATAAAGGCCTACTTGAACAAGTGTTTTTCAATGAAGGATCTTGGAGAAGCTGCTTATATATTAGGCATCAAGATCTATAGAGATAGATCGAGATGCCTCATTGGTCTTTCACAGAGTACGTACCTTGACAAGATATTGAAGAAGTTCAAAATGGATTAGTCAAAGAAGGGGTTCTTGCCTATATTGCAAGGTACGAGATTGAGCACGGCTCAATGCCCGACCACGGCAGAAGATAGAGAAAAGATGAGTGTCGTCCCCTATGCCTCGGCCATAGGGTCTATCATGTATGCTATGCTGTGTACCAGACCTGATGTAAACCTTGTCGTAAGTTTGGTAGGAAGGTACCAAAGTAATCCAGGCATGGAACACTGGACATCGGTCAAGAATATCCTGAAGTACCTGAAAAGGACTAAGGATATGTTTCTCGTTTATGGAGGTGACGAAGAGCTCATCGTAAAGGGTTACGTCGATGCTAGCTTCGACACAGATCTGGATGACTCTAAGTCACAAACCGGATACGTGTATATTTTGAATGGTGGGGCAGTAAGCTGGTGCAGTTGCAAGCAGAGCGTTGTGGCGGGATCTACATGTGAAGCGGAGTACATGGCAGCCTCGGAGGCAGCACAAGAAGCAGTCTGGGTGAAGGAGTTCATTACTGACCTAGGAGTCATACCCAATGCGTCGGGCCCGATGACTCTCTTCTGTGACAACACTGGAGCTATTGCCCTTGCCAAGGAGCCCAGGTTTCATAGGAAGACCAGGCATATCTAGCGTCGCTTCAACTCCATTCGTGAAAGTGTTCAAAATGGAGACATAGAGATTTGTAAAGTACATATGGACCTGAATGTGGCAGATCCGTTGACTAAACCTCTCCCTAGAGCAAAACATGATCAACACCAGAACTGCATGGGTGTTCGATTCATCACAATGTAACTAGAATATTGACTCTAGTGCAAGTGGGAGACTGTTGGAAATATGCCCTAGAGGCAATAATAAAATGGTTATTATTATATTTCTTTGTTCATGATAATTGTCTATTGTTCATGCTATAATTGTGTTATCCGGAAATCGTAATACATGTGTGAATACATAGACCACAACACTTCCCTGGTGAGCCTCTAGTTGACTAGCTCGTTGATCAAAAGATAGTCATGGTTTCCTGACTATGGACATTGGATGTCATTGATAATGGGATCACATCATTAGGAGAATGATGTGATGGACAAGACCCAATCCTAAGCATAGCTCAAAGATCGTGTAGTTCGTTTGCTGTAGCTTTTCCGAATGTCAAGTATCATTTCCTTAGACCATGAGATTGTGCAACTCCCGGATACCGTAGGAGTGCCTTGGGTGTGCCAAACGTCACAACGTAACTGGGTGACTATAAAGGTACACTACAGGTATCTCCGAAAGTGTCTGTTGGGTTGGCACGAATCGAGACTGGGATTTGTCACTCCGTGTGACGGAGAGGTATCTCTGGGACCACTCGGTAATGCATCATCATAATGAGCTCAATGCGACCAAGTGGTTGATCACGGGATCATCAATTTACGGCACGAGTAAAGTGACTTGCCGGTAACGAGATTGAACGAGGTATTGGGATACCGACGATCGAGTCTCGGGCAAGTAACGTACCGATTGACAAAGGGAGTTGTATATGGATTGATTGAATCCTCGATATCGTGGTTCATCCGATGAGATCATCGTGGAGCATGTGGGAGCCAAACATGGGTATCCAGATCCCGCTGTTGGTTATTGACCGGAGAGGCGTCTCGGTCATGTCTGCATGTCTCCCGAACCCGTAGGGTCTACACACTTAAGGTTCGGTGACGCTAGGGTTGTAGAGATATTAGTATGCAGTAACCCGAAAGTTGTTCGGAGTCCCGGATGAGATCCCGGACGTCACGAGGAGTTTCGGAATGGTCCGGAGGTAAAGATTTATATATAGGAAGTCCAGTTTCGGCCATCGGGAAGGTTTCGGGGGTCACCGGTATTGTACCGGGACCACCGGAAGGGTCCCGGGGGTCCACCGGGTGGGGCCACCTATCCCGGAGGGCCCCATGGGCTGAAGTGCGAGGGGAACCAGCCCCTGGTGGGCTGGTGCACCCCCTTGGGCCTCCCCTGCGTCTAGGGTTGGGAAACCCTAGGGGTGGGGGTGCCCCCCACTTGGCTTGGGGGGGGGGGGGAAGCCACCCCTTGGCCCCCGCCCCCTTGGAGATTCATCTCCTAGGGCCGGCGCCCCCCAAGGCCCCTATATAAAGAGGGGGGAGGGAGGGTAGCCACACCCCTTGCTCTTGGCACCTCCCTCTCCGTCCGTAACACCTCTCCTCCCCGCTTGCGCTTGGCGAAGCCCTGCCGGGATCCTGCTGCATCCACCACCATGCCGTCGTGCTGCTGGATCTTCATCAACCTCTCCTTCCCCCTTGCTGGATCAAGAAGGAGGAGACGTCTTCACAACCGTACGTGTGTTGAACGCGGAGGTGCTGTCCGTTCGACACTTGGTCATCGGTGATTTGGATCACGACGAGTACGACTCCATCAACCCCGTTCTCTTGAACGCTTCCGCACGCGATCTACAAGGGTATGTAGATGCACTCCTCTCTCCCTCGTTGCTAGATGACTCCATAGATTGATCTTGGTGATTCGTAGAAAATTTTATAGTTCTGCTACGTTCCCCAACAATAATACCGGGTCATAAAATTGTCCGGGCCTTGAGCAATCCAATTTGTGCTCCGTAGTATACTACAACACTTATGGATTTCTCATACATCTATTTGCCAAGTTGTTTTATTAATACAACCAAGGGTTTCAATCAAATACACCAAGTCTATATGACCAGATTGAGCACACAAGCATGATCAACATACATATCTTATCAGCTTGTCATCAGGTTCAAAAGTTAAGCATATTCAATGCACGAAGGCATTGACAAATCATGGAGTTTTTCTACCAAATATTACAAGCTGTAAAAGGGCTATTTCCAACAAGTTTTCCCTAACAAATGTTACAACTCACAAGGATCACTATTGTAAGACGGCGTTGGAACCCTCCAGGTTGATGTTCCTTTGTTCTTCTTCTGTGCCAGTTTTGGCCGGGTCAGCTTGTGTTGGCTCTTTCGGTGCTTCCGGGTCACGTCTTCTGCTTCAGTCCGGGGGTCGTCTGCCACCCACTGAATCGATGATAAAGCTTCAAAATTTGAGTCTTCTCTCATCACAGTTAAAGTGTTGACATCAGGAGCAAAGTTTTGCTTACGAGGAGGAGTCAGCTCCACGGGTTGTGGGCTGGGCAGAATCATGCGCTTACCGGCTTCTAAATAACCGACTTGAAACAGCTCATCTGCAATCTTGGTCATCGTCACCCCGAGTCTCCTTAACACAACACAGATAGTCCTTGTCAGTAAAAGGGGTATAATCCGCGTTGAATTCTGGGAACCCGTCATCCAGTAGAGTCGGATCCATCTCCAGAAGATACGCCTTGGTGCATGTGAGTACATCGCCCCTTGACGACAAGCTGCCCTTTTCCACTCCTTGATCCATTATGTAACTGTGGAAAACTCCCTGAGCATGTCCATGATATAAAAAGGGCGCGCCTTCGTGTTCTTGACTGCCATAACACAGTAACCACCACCTACATATAATTGCTCAAGAAACTTATAGACAACTTTCAGCTTGACCAGAGGGAGTTCCCACACGTTATGATGTCTCTTGCCTGTGGAGACACATAAACACATATCAGTAACCTAGTTAACATATTTAAGCCGACAATATTTGGCAACTTACAAGATTTATTCTTACCAAAGATGGCTATGCACATGTCTGTAATTTGGCTCTTCATAGACGCCGATTCTTGAGTTACAGGTGCGAGCTTTGACTCGGCCTCCTCTGCACGTGACTAAGGTGGCTCTTTCTTCCTCAAAAGCAGCCTTGGTCTTTTCTGAAGTGTCTTGAGCAGACATCAGAGACCTATGGAAGTCTGGAGATAGATTTTCTGCTTTTTCCTGAAGTTTTTTCTCTTTCGTCAGCTCTTTCTGTTAGCCGGTAGCCTGTGACTCGGCCTGGTTCAACATATCCTGCCATTAAGATTCATCAGGTCAAGTATATTAGTGAAAGTCCTGAGCCACCGCAGGCGATCGACCCGGCACTTGGGGGTACATTATTCAAAAAATTCTTAAAGTCCCGAGTCGTCACGAGCGATTGACCCGACACTTGGGGGCTACACCAGTCAGTTTCAGACTTATTACTCAAGTCTCATGTAGACTTCAAGCACTCAACATGACACTTGGGTGCTAATGCATTGTCATTTTACATCCAACTATACTTGAAGACCCGACCCATCACATAATGATGAGTCGGCCCTTGGGGGCTACCAACTGCGCAAATTCATAAGTTCAGATCTATAAAAGTCCCAGCTCATTATTTATTAATAACCCGGCTCTTGGGGGTTACATCTGAGTACAACTAAAGTGGTTACATCAAGGGCGGGCCAAGGGTGCTAACCAGGATTTTTCTATGAAGTTTTGTTAAAGCAAGTCTCAAGTATTTCACTACTTTCTCTACTTAAGACTCGGAGGCTACATGTATATACATAAGGAAGAAAAACAATACGACATACCTCATATTTTCGCTTTTGACCATGGAGATTTCAGTATCCCAGCTTTCAGACAGTTGGGTCCAATACCCTTGGTAAATGGAGTTCACATCTACGTCCTCCAGAGATGGATATTCAAGTTTGGATTTCCCCTTCTCCTTCATGGGTGACTCATCCTTGGCGGTGATCTTTGCCAAAATATTTGAAGTTTCTGGAGTACTTTGCTTTTCTCCCGTAATCAGCACATCCGTATGAGTCGTTTCCAGGGGCGGTTCTGAAACAAGATTTAGATTTCCCTCCATAGGAGAGGGGGCACGGGCTTGGATCACTAGATTATCTCGCTGAGGCGGCTCGTCCTCGTCAATTGGCTCATCCCTGCCAACCGACTCATTCTAATCAGCTGCTTTGTCCTGGACCTCCGGCTTGTCCATCAACGGGTCCCGAGAAGGAATTTAATGTTGGAAATATGCCCTAGAGGCAATAATAAATTGGTTATTATCATATTTCCTTGTTCATGATAAAGGTTTATTATTCATGCTAGAATTGTATTGACCAGAAACTTAAATACAAGTGTGAATACATAAACAAATACTATGTCCCTAGTGAGCCTCTACTAGACTAGCTCGTTGATCAAAGATGGTTAAGGTTTTCTAACCATAGACATGAGTTTTCATTTGATAATGGGATCCCATCATTAGGAGAATGATGTGATGGACAAGAGCCAACTGTAAGATTAGCATTCGATCGTATCACTTGAGTTTATTGCTATAGCTTTCTTCATGTCAAGTATCTATTCCTAAGACCATGAGATCATGCAACTCCTAGATACCGGAGTAATACATTGTGTGCTATCAAACGTCACTTCATAACTGGGTGATCATAAAGACGCTCTACAGGTATCTCCGAAGGTGTTTGTTGGGTTGGCAGGGATCGAGACTGGGATTTGTCACTCATTGTGACAGAGAGATATCTCTGGGCCCTCTTAGTAATACAACATCGTAAATAGCTTGCAAGCAATGTGGCTAATGAGTTAGTCACGAGATCTTGTATTGTGGAACAAGTAAAGAGAATTGTCGGTAACTAGATCGAACTAGGTATGGAGATATCGACGATCGAATCTCGGGCAAGTAAAATATTGCCGGACAAAGGGAATTGCATACGGGATTAATCGAATCCTTGACATCGTGGTTCAACCGATAAAAGATCTTCGTGGAATATGTAGGAACCAGTATGGGCATCCATGTTACGTTGTTGGTTATTGACCGGAGAGGTGTCTCGGGTCATGGCTACATGATTCTCGAACCCATAGGGTCCGCATGCTTAACGTCCAGTGACACTAGAGTAATGCTGGGATATGCATGTTGGTGACTGAATGTTGTTCAGAGTCCTGGATGAGATCCCGGATGTCACGAGGAGCTCCAGAATGGTTTGGAGGTAAATATTATATATGCAAAGTTGCTTTCAGGGTTTCAAAAGAAGTTTCCATTTTTTCGGTATTTTACCAGGAAGCTTCTAGAAGGTTCTGGAAACTTCCAGAGGAGTCTGGAAGTCAGCAAGGGTTCCACCATGTCCCAAGGGTCAGCATGGGCTGAGGGGAGACGCCCTGGACTTATTGGACTAGGCGCACAAGTCCCTTAAGGCCCATGTGGCTTGGGAGAGGTGGAAAGTCCACCTGTGTATGGAAAAGGAGGGAATTAGACTAGGAGTCCAACTCCTCCCCCTTGGTGTGCCCCTAGGGCTTGGAGGGCTGGCCACCACGCCCCTCCACCTATATATGTTGGAAATATGCCTTAGAGGCAATAATAAATTGGTTATTATCATATTCCCTTGTTCATGATAATGGTTTATTATTCATGCTAGAATTGTATTGACCGGAAACTTAAATACAAGTGTGAATACATAAATAGATACTATGTCTCTAGTGAGCCTCTACTAGACTAGCTCGTTGATCAAAGATGGTTAAGGTTTCCTAACCATAGACATGAGTTGTCATTTGATAACGGGATCACATCATTAGGAGAATGATGTGATGGACAAGACCCAACTGTAAGCTTAGCATTTGATCGCATCACTTGAGTTTATTGCTATAGCTTTCTTCATGTCAAGTATCTATTCCTAAGACCATGAGATCATACAACTCTCGAATACCAGAGGAATACCTCGGCTATCAAATGTCACTTTGTAACTAGGTGATCATAAAGATGCTCTACATGTATCTCCGAAGGTGTCCGTTGGGTTGTGACAGTGTCCTGGATAAGGGAGTATTAACCCAGCCGGCCCATTCTCCTCGGGTTGGGCCGGCAAGCCACCATTAGTGATAAAGATGGACTCCGGAAGCCGTACGTAGGAAGCGTGATCAAGACTGCATCCCCCGAAGACTTGACGTATACTCCAAGATCTTTGTTGCTTCCTAGCTCATAACTACCGCCATAGGGTTTAGCCCGTAGATGGAACATCGACACAAAATCATCCACCTAGCCCTAGAGTTAGATCACACATTACGATCTCGAGGTAGATCAACTCTGTACTCGATACATCTCCATTGATATAAACAAGAGCAGGACATAGGGTTTTACCTCCATCAAGAGGGCCCGAACCTAGGTAAACATCGTCTCCTCCATTCCTGTTACCCTCGATCCGAGATCCACAACTCGTGACCCCATACCCTGAGGTCTGTCAGTTTTGACACCAACACTGGTGCTTTCATTGAGAGTTCCGCTGTGTGATCGACGAAGATATTGATGGGATCGCCGGTCAACGGCCTCGAACCAGAAGGCTCGCTCACGCGCCCAAAGTTTCAGTCACCAACACGCCTCCACGTAAAGCCGAGGCAAAACATGACCCTTCTTTGGTCCCTGCAGGGAATTACCCCAAGGATGATGGGTTGAGATACTTCCTGGAAAGTGAGTCAAACGGTGGCCTGCTGGAGACGGCCGGTGAGGCCGACCTCTGGGCCAGATCAGCCCGCCCGACGACCACAAATTTGACACCGGATGAAGAGAACAGGGTCTCGAACCCACGACATTTTGAGATCGGAACTCATCCGCCAATATTCCATGCAGAGTATTGCCCCAATAACTCCGGCCCACCCGACATCTGGGATCTGGCCTACATGTAGCAACTCCCCGACGAATCGATCAGGGAGTACTGGACTAGATTCTTGACTGTCAAAGACAAGATATCGGATTACTTGGACTCCAACATAATTGTTGTTTTCCAGCACGGATGCAAAGATAAAGGCATCTCGAATGCCCTTGCACGTCACTATGTTCAAACACTGTCGGGATTGTCCGAGCTAGTGTCCCGATTATGTGCCATTGAGGACGCTTGGCTCACCAAGGAGCACACAGATTCGATCTGTGAAAACTATCTAAGACATCATGAATCAAAACCTCAGTTAGGCCTCGGAAACAAAACACCTCGGTGATACGTCTCCAACGTATCTATAATTTTTTATTGTTCCATGCTATTATATTATCTGTTTTGGATGATAACAGGCTTTATTTTACACTTATATATTATTTTTGGGACTAACCTATTAACCGGAGGCCCAACCCAAATTGCTGTTTTTTTGCCTACTTTAGTGTTTTGTAGAAAAGGAATATCAAACGGAGTCCAAACAGAATGAAACCTTCGGAAACATGATTTTTGGAACAAACGTGATCCAGAGGACTTGGAGTGGACGTCAAGCAATCAATGAGGAGGCCACGAGGCAGGGGGCGCGCCTACCCCCCTGGGTGCACCCTCCACCCTCGTGGACCCCTCGTTGCTCCACCTACCTACTTGCTCCTATATATATCCATGTACCCCACAAACATCCAGGAGCACCACGAAACCCTATTTCCACCGCCGCAACCTTTTGTACCCAAGAGATCCCATCTTGGGGCCTTTTCCGGAGCTCCGCCGGAGGGGGCATTGATCACGGAGGGCCTCTACATCAACTCCATGGCCCCTCCGATGATGTGTGAGTAGTTTACCTCAGACCTTCGGGTCCATAGCTAGTAGCTAGATGGCTTCTTCTCTCTCTTTGGATCTCAATACAGAGTTCTCATCGATTCTCTTGGAGATCTATTCGATGTAACTCTTCTTTTTGCGGTGTGTTTGTCGAGATCCGATGAATTGTTGGTTTATGATCAAGTTTATCTATGAACAATATTTGAATCTTCTTTGAATTCTTTTATGTATGATTGGTTTATCTTTGCAAGTCTCTTTGAATTATCAATTTGGTTTGGCCTACTAGATTGATATTTCTTGCAATGGGAGAAGTGCTTAGCTTTGGGTTCAATCTTGCGGTGCTCGACCCCAGTGACAGAAAGGGAAACGACACGTATTGTATTGTTGCCATCGAGGATAAAAGATGGGGTTTACATCATATTGCATGAGTTTATCCCTCTACATCATGTCATCTTGCTTAAGGCGTTACTCTGTTCTTATGAACTTAATACTCTAGATGCATGCTAGATAGCGGTCGATGTGTGGAGTAATAGTAGTAGATGCAGGAAGGAGTCGGTCTACTTGTCACGGACCTGATGCCTATATACATGATCATACCTAGATATTCTCATAATTATTCGCTTTTCTATCAATTGCTCGACAGTAATTTGTTCACCCACTGTAATACTTATTCTCTTGAGAGAAGCCACTAGTGAAACCTATGGCCCCGGGGTCTATTTTCCATCATACAAGTTTCCAATCTATTTTATTTTGCAATCTTTACTTTCAATCTATATCATAAAAATACCAAAAATATTTATCTTATTATTATCATCTCTATCAGATCTCACTCTTGCAAGTGGTCGTGAAGGGATTGACAACCCCTTTATCGCGTTGGTTGCGAGATTCTTATTTGTTTGTGTAGGTACAAGGTTACTCGCGCGTGGCCTCCTACTGGATTGATACATTGGTTCTCAAAACTGAGGGAAATACTTACGCTGCTTTACTGCACCACCCTTTCCTCTTCAAGGGAAAACCAACGCAGTGCTCAAGAGGTAGTAAGAAGGATCTCTAGCGCCGTTTCCAGGGAGATCTACGCCAAGTCAAGACATACCAAGTACCCATCATAACTATTATCCTTCGCATTACATTATTTGCCATTTGCCTCTTGTTTTCCTCTCCCCCACTTCACCCTTGCCGTTTTATTCGCCCTCTTTTCCATTCACCCTTTTCTGTTCGCCTCTTTTTCGCTTGCTTCTTGTTTGCTTGTGTGTTGGATTGCTTGCTTGTTACAATGGCTCAAGATAATACTAAATTGTGTGACTTTGCCAATACCAACAATAATGATTTTATTAGCACTCTTACCGATGCTGAACCTTGTACTACTTTACTGAATCTTGTCATGAAAGATCCGTTTTCTGTCCTTCCTAGTGAAGATGCCACTACCCATCTAAACAACTTTATTGATTTGTGTGATATGCAAAAGAAGAAAGGTGTGGATAATGATATTGTTAAACTTAAACTATTTCCATTTTCGCTTAGAGATCGTGCTAAAGCTTGGTTTTCGTCTTTGCCTAAAAATAGTATTGATTCATGGAATAAGTGTAAAGATGCTTTTATCTCTAAGTATTTTCCTCCTACTAAGATCATCTCTCTTAGAAACGATATTATGAATTTTAAGCAACTTGATCATGAACATGTTGCACAATCTTGGGAGAGGATGAAATTAATGATACGTAATTGTCCTACACATGGTTTGAATTTATGGATGAGTATACAAAAAATTTATGCCGGATTGAATTTTGCTTCTAGAAATCTTTTAGATTCGGCCACGGGAGGCACTTTTATGGAAATCACTTTAGGAGAAGCTACCAAACTCCTAGATAATATTATGGTTAATTATTCCCAATGGCACACTAAAAGATCTACTAGTAAAAAGGTGCATGCAATTGAAGAGATTAATGTTTTGAGTGGAAAGATGGATGAACTTATGAAATTGTTTGCTAATAAGAGTGCTCCTAGTGATCCTAATGATATGCCTTTGTCTACTTTGATTGAGAATAATAATGAATCTATGGATGTGAATTTTATTGGTAGGAACAATTTTGGTAATAACGTGTATACAGGTAATTTTAATTCTAGGCCATTTCCTAGTAATTCCTCTAATAATTATGGTAATTCCTACAAAAATTCTTATGGAAATTATAATAAGATGCCCTCTAATTTTGAATCTAGTATTAAAGAATTTATTTCTTCGCAAAAGAGTTTCAATGCTTTGATTGAAGAAAAATTGCTTAAGATTGATGAGTTGGCTAGGAACATGGATAGAATTTCTCTTGATGTTGATTCTTTGAAACTTAGATCTATTACACCTAAGCATGATATCAATGAGCCTCTCAAGGCCATGAGAATTTCCATTGATGAGTGCAAAGAAAAAACCGCTAGGATGCGTGCTAAGAAAGATTGTTTTGTAAAAGCGTGTTCTTCTAGTTTTCATGATAATAAGGATGAAGATCTAAAAGTGATTGATGTTTACCCTATTAAATCTTTGTTTTGCAATATGAATCTTGATAATGACGGGACTAGAGATGAGTCAACTTTAGTTAGAAGGCGTCCCAAAAATTCGGAGTTTTTAGATCTTGATGCAAAAGTTGATAAAAGTGGGATGGAAGAGGTCAAAACTTTAAATAGCAATCAACCCACTATCTTGGATTTCCAGGAATTTAATTATGATAATTGCTCTTTGATAGATTGTATTTCCTTGTTGCAATCCGTGCTAAATTCTCCTCATGCTTATAGTCAAAATACAGCTTTTACTAAACATATCGTTGATGCTTTGATGCAATCTTATGAAGAAAAACTTGAGTTGGAAGTTTCTATCCCTAGAAAACTTTATGATGAGTGGGAACCTACTATTAAAATAAAAATTAAGGATCATGAATGCTATTCTTTGTGTGATCTGGGTGCAAGTGTTTCCACGATTCCAAAAACTTTGTGTGATTTGCTAGGTTTCCGTGAATTTGATGATTGGTCTTTAAACTTGCACCTTGCGGATTCCACCATTAAGAAACCTATGAGAAAGATTAATGATGTTCTTATTGTTGCAAATAGGAACTATGTTCCCGTAGATTTCATTGTTCTTGATATAGATTGCAATCCTTCATGTCCTATTATTCTTGGTAGACCTTTCCTTAGAACGATTGGTGCAATTATTGATATGAAGGAAGGGAATATTCGATTCCAATTTCGTTAAGGAAAGGCATGGAACACTTCCCTAGAAATTAAATTAAATTACCTTATGAATCTATTATGAGATCCACTTATCGATTGCCTACCAAAGATGGCAATACCTAAATCTATCCTCGCTTTTATGCCTAGCTAAGGGCGTTAAACGATAGCGCTTGTTGGGAGGCAACCCAATTTTATTTTTGTTCCTTGCTTTTTGTTCCTGTTTAGTAATAAATAATTTATCTAGCCTCTGTTTTGGTTGTGTTTTTTGTGTTTAATTAGTGTTTGTGCCAAGTAGAACCGTTGGGAAGACTTGGGGAAAGTCTTTTTATCTTGCTGTAAAAAACAGAAACTTTAGCGCTCACGAGAATTGCTGCCATTTTTTACTGGAGAGTGCTATTTAGTTAATTATTTTTGCAGATTATTAATAGATAAATTCCTCACTTCCAGAAATTTATTTTAGAATTTTTGGGGTTCCATAAGTATTCAAAACCTACAGATTACTATAGACTATTCTGTTTTTGACCGATTCTGTTTTTCGTGTGTTGTTTGCTTATTTTGATGAATCTATGGCTAGTAATAGAGTTTATGAACCATAGAAAAGTTGGAATACAGTAGGTTTAACACCAATATAAATAAAGAATGAGTTCATTACAGTACCTTGAAGTGGTGGTTTGTTTTCTTTTACTAACGGAGCTCACGAAGATTTTCTTTTAAGTTTTGTGTTGTGAAGTTTTCAAGTTTTGGGTAAAGATTTGATGGATTATGGAACAAGGAGTGGCAAGAGCCTAAGCTTGGGGATGCCCATGGCACCCCAAGGTAAAATAAAAGGACACCAAAAAGCCTAAGCTTGGGGATGCCCCGGAAGGCATCCCCTCTTTCGTCTTCGTCTATCGGTAACTTTACTTGGAGCTATATTTTTATTCGCCACATGATATGTGTTTTGCTTGGAGCTTCTTGTATGATTTGAGTATTTGCTTTTTAGTTTACCACAATCATCCTTTCTGTACACACCTTTTGAGAGAGACACACATGAATTGGAATTTATTAGAATACTCTATGTGCTTCACTTATACCTTTTGAGCTATATAGTTTTTGCTCTAGTGCTTCACTCATATATTTTAGAGCATGGTGGTGGTTTTATTTTATAGAAATAATTGATCTCTCATGCTTCACTTATATTATTTTGAGAGTCCTTTAGAACAACATGGCAATTTTCTTTTAGGCATAATAAAAACTTTCATATAAGTGCATTGAATACTAAGAGAAGTTTGATACTTGATGATTGTTTTGAGATATGGAGATAGTGATATCAAAGTTGTGCTAGTTGAGTAGTTGTGAATTTGGGGAATACTTGTGTTGAAGTTTGCAAGTCCCGTAGCATGCACGTATGGTAAACATTGTGTAACAAATTTGAAACATGAGGTGTTATTTGATTGTCTTCCTTATGAGTGGCGGTCGGGGACGAGCGATAGTCTTTTCCTACCAATCTATCCCCCTAGGAGCATGCACGTAATACTTGGTTTTTGATGACTTGTAGATTTTTGAAACAAGTATGTGAGTTCTTTATGACTAATGTTGAGTCCATGGATTATACACACTCTCACCCTTCCATCATTGCTAGCCTCTTTGGACATGCATTGCCCTTTCTCACCTTGAGAGTTGGTGCAAACTTCACCGGTGCATCCAAACCCCGTGATACAATACGCTCTATCACACATAAAACTCCTTATATCTTCCTCAAAATAGCCACCATACCTACCTATTATGGCATTTCCATAGCCATTCCAAGATATATTGCCATGCAACTTTCTACCGTTCCATTTATTATGACACGCATAATCATTGTCATATTGCTTTGCATGATCATGTAGTTGACATCGTATTTGTGGCAAAGCCACCGTTCATAATTTTTTCATACATGTCATTCTTGATTCATCGCAATCCCGGTACACCGCCGAAGGCATTCATATAGAGTCATATCTTGTTCTAGTATCGAGTTGTAATCATTGAGTTGTAAATAAATAGAAGTGTGATGATCATCAATAATAGAGCATTGTCCCATAAACAAGAGAAAGGCCAAATAATAATAATAAAAAAGAAGGCCCAAAAAAAGAAAAAGGAAATAAAAGGGGCAATGCTACTATCCTTTTTTCCACACTTGTGCTTCAAAGTAGCGCCCTGATCTTTATGATAGAGAGTCTCTTGCTTTGTCATTTTCATATACTAGTGGGTATTCCAACAATGGGCTTCCTCAAGTGCCCTAGGTATTAGTGAGCAAGCAAGTTGAATGCACACCCACTTAATTTCTTTTGTTGAGCTTTCATACATTTATAGCTCTAGTGCATCCGTTGCATGGCAATCCCTACTCCTTGCATTGACATCAATTGATGGGCGTCTCCCTAGCCCATTGATTAGCCGCGTCGATGTGAGACTTTCTCCTTTTTGTCTTCTCCACATAACCCCCTTCATTATATTCTATTCCACCCATAGTGCTATATCCATGGCTCACGCTCATGTATTGCGTGAAAGTTGAAAAAAGTTTGAGATTACTAAAGTATGAAACTGTTTCTTGGCTTGTCATCGGGGTTGTGCATGATGAGAACACTCTTGTGTGACGAAAATGGAGCATGACCAAACTATATGATTTTGTAGGGATGAACTTTCTTTGGCCATGTTATTTTGAGAAGACATGATTGCTTAGTTAGTATGCTTGAAGTATTATTTTTTATGTTAATATTAAACTTTTATCTTGAATCTTTCAGATCTGAACATTCATGCCACAATAAAGAAAATTACATTGAGAAATATGTTAGGAAGCATTCCACATCAAAAATTCTGTTTTTATCATTTACCTACTCGAGGACGAGCAGGAATTAAGCATGGGGATGCTTGATACGTCTCCAACTTATCTATAATTTTTGATTGTTCCATGCTATTATATTATTTGTTTTGGATGATAACGGGCTTTATTTTACACTTTTATATTATTTTTGGGACTAACCTATTAACTGGAGGCCCAGCCCAAATTGTTGTTTTTTGCCTATTTCAGTGTTTCGTAGAAAAGGAATATCAAACGGAGTCCAAATGGAATGAAACCTTCGGGAACGTGATTTTTGGAACAAACGTGATCCAAAGGACTTGGAGTGGACATCAAGCAATCAACAAGGAGGCCACGAGGCAGGGGGCGCGCCCTCCACCCTCGTGGGCCCCTCATTGCTCCACCGATCTACTTCTTCCTCCTATATATATCCATGTACCCTGCAAACATCGAGGAGCACCACGAAACCCTATTTCCATCGCTGCAACCTTCTGTACCCAAGAGATCCCATCTTGGGGCCTTTTCCGGAGATCAACTCCATGGCCCCTCCGATGATGTGTGAGTAGTTTACCTCAGACCTTCGGGTCCATAGCTAGTAGCTAGATGGCTTCTTCTCTCTCTTTGGATCTCAATACAGAGTTCTCCTCGATTCTCTTGGAGATCTATTCGATGTAACTCTTCTTTTTGCGGTGTGTTTGTCGAGATCCGATGAATTGTTGGTTTATGATCAAGTTTATCTATGAACAATATTTGAATCTTCTTTGAATTCTTTTATGTATGATTGGTTTATCTTTGCAAGTCTCTTTGAATTATCAGTTTGGTTTGGCCTACTAGATTGATCTTTCTTGCAATGGGAGAAGTGCTTAGCTTTGGGTTCAATCTTGTGGTGCTCGACCCCAGTGACAGAAAGGGAAACGACACATATTGTATTGTTGCCATCGAGGATAAAAGATGGGGTTTACATCATACTGCATGAGTTTATCCCTCTACATCATGTCATCTGGCTTAAGGCGTTACTCTGTTCTTATGAACTTAATACTCTAGATGCATGCTGGATAGCGGTCGATGTGTGGAGTAATAGTAGTAGATGCAGGCAGGAGTCGGTCTACTTGTCACGGACGTGATGCCTATATACATGATCATACCTAGATATTCTCATAATTATTCGCTTTTCTATCAATTGCTCGACAGTAATTTGTTCACCCACCGTAATACTTATGCTCTTGAGAGAAGCCACTAGTGAAACCTATGCCCCCCGGGTCTATTTTCCATCATACAAGTTTCCAATCTATTTTATTTTGCAATCTTTACTTTCAATTTATATCATAAAAATACCAAAACTATTTATCTTATTATTATCATCTCTATCAGATCTCACTCTTGCAAGTGGCGGTGAAGGGATTGAAAACCCCTTTATCACGTTGGTTGTGAGGTTCTTATTTGTTTGTGTAGGTATGAGGTGACTCACGTGTGGTCTCCTACTGGATTGATACCTTGGTTTTCATAAACTGAGGGAAATACTTACACTGCTTTACTACACCACCCTTTCCTCTTCAAGGGAAAACCAACGCATTGCTCAAGAGGTAGCACCCGGTCGAGTGACCTCGGAAGAAGAAGAAATCCTCTGGTCACCCTGGACGGCTTTCTGGATAAGCCATGTCCGATCCATGCTGTCCTTATCAACTCTTGCCCAACCCACAACCTTCGTGACTGCTGGGTGTTAAGGCAAGTAGCGAAAGGGGGACCCGCTATCCTGACAGGTGCCTCCCTGCATGGAACGAACCTCAGATGAAGACGAGGTCTTGATGATCTATGAGACCTTCGCGTCCAATAACTAGCGTAAACGGGCCCTTTGAGAAATCGATTTCGTTTGGCGGGTGCTGACCCGGGGTCCGTGGATAGACATGCCTATCACCTTCGCCCACAATGATTAGGCAATGTCGGCCCCTAGTAGATACCCCACCATTCTGGTCTTTAACCCAATTGTGGGCAGCTGCCAACTTCAGAAGGTCCTAATGGACGGAGGCAGGAGGCTAAACTTGATATACGTAGATACTCTTTATAGAATTCACATCTATAAGTCGCGCATAGAACATAGCTGCACCACCTTTAAAGGTATAGTCCCTGGGCGAGATGCACGTTGCAGTGGAAACATAACCATGGATGTGGTCTTTGGAACCCAAGATAACTATCGCTCAGAAGAGGTCACGTTTCACATCCCTCCTTTCAAGAGTGGGAACCACGCCCTCCTTGGGCGGAACGCGTTCTCCAAATTCCAGGCGGTACCGCGTTACAGCTACATGAAGCTTAAAATGCCGGTCCCAAACGGGATCATCGCCATCTCGAGTGACCCCAATAGAGCACTTAAAGCCGAGAATAAGACAACATTGCTTGGCATCGAGACCCTGTATGAAGCCTTTGCGGTCGAGGAACTAACTGTGTTACACGCTGAAATCAATCGGGACGACATCATCCTTGACAAATGACCGAAGTTTACTTCATTCAAACCAGCCGACGAAATAGTCAAATTTCAAGTGCACCCTACGGACCCCACCAAGACGGCGTCCATAGGGGAAAACCTGGATCCAGAGATCGCCGAGGCCCTGTGCACCTTCCTTAGGGAGAACTGGGATATATTCACCTGGCATCCTTCTGACATGCCAGGGATACCCCGCAGACTCGCGGAACATAGCTTGAACATACTAAAGGGCTACAAGCCAGCCAAGCAAACGTTTCAACATTTTTCTGAGCCCAAGCATCAAGCAATGGGGGAGGAGCTGGCTAAACTACTGGAGGCCAGGTTCATCTAAGATATAAAACACTCGGATTGGCTGGCCAATTTGGTCATGGTACCAAAGAAGGATAGGTCCTGGCGGTTATGTGTCGATTTTAAGGACCTCAACAAAGCTTGCCCCGAAGACCCCTTCCCCCTACCCAGCATCAACCAAATTGTAGACGCCACGGCTGGTCATGATACGCGCTGCTTCCTCGACGCCTATTCTGGGTACCATCAGGTAAAGATGAAGGAATCAGACCAGGCAGCCACAACGTCCATTACACCATGTCGGTATCAAAACCGGCAGATCTCAGGTAGGGGGTCCCAAGCTATGTATCCGAGGATTGATGGTAACAAAGGACACAAGGGACATAATGTTTTACCCAGGTTCGGGCCCTCTTAAAGGAGGTAAACCCTACGTCCTCCTTGATTATATTTGATGTGTATAAGGGTTACAAGAGTTGATTTACCTCGAGATCGTAATGGCTAAACTCTAGGTGTCTAGCCTATGCTTGTTCTGATGGCCTCCATGGACTAACCCCTCCGGTTTATATACACACCGGAGGGGCCTAGGGTTGTATAGAGTCAGTTTGCAAAGGAAAGAAAGAGTACACCCGGACACCAAACTTGCCATTCAAGCATATGGGAGTCCTATCCGGACACAGGGGATAGTCTTCTGCTTTATCTTCACGGCCCATCAGTCCGGCCCATATCGAATAATCTGGACACCCGAGGACCCCCTAATCCAGGTCTCCCTCAGTAGCCCCTGAACCGGTCTTCAATGATGATGTGTTCGGCATGCAGATTATCTTCGGTATTGCAAGGCAGGTTCCTCCTCCTGAATTTTTTAAGTCAGCTTCCTGCATAAATGAGATGTGTCCGGCTCTGCATAATCAATACAACCCTTAGCCACGAAGGCAAGACATCAAAACAGGAACATTGTCTTTTACTGACAACTTTTTCGGCGAAGCGTCACACTTGACTCTTCAACATTTTGAACCGTTTTCACGCCTCCCGTTTTGCGTTTCGATGCATAGCCTCTATTGGCATGTCTTGTCAAAACAGAGATCGTGCCCGCCCATTCCGGGATTCTCATCAATATGGTTTGGGTAACCCAACCACGCCTTAACACATGATCTCGTTGGGAACAGGCGGGGTTTACGGCTTGAGAGGGGGCGTTTGGTATTTTTGTCGCCTATAAGAGGGTAAGAATCCCTTCTTTTTCCCCACGCCTTCCTCTAGCTTCTGTCTTCCAACCTTCAAGCTCTAGCGCCCCAAAACTCCAATCTTTCCCACCACTGCCACCCTCACTAGCAATGGTCGGGTCCGGTTACAAGGGCAAGTGGGAGACCTCCTCCGTCACCGAGAAGGACATCAAGGAGCTCCGTAGCACGGGCTATCTGTCCGCGGATATCGCGCACAGGCTCCCTGACAAAGATCAGGTTATCCCCACTTCGGAGCCTGGAGAGAGGGTCGTGTTCATTCCCCATTTCCTCCGAGGGCTAGGGTTTCCCCTCCACCCCTTCGTTTGAGGCCTCATGTTCTATTACAGGCTAGATTTCCATGATCTAGCCCCAAATTCCTTCCTCCACATATCGGCGTTCATCGTCGTGTGTGAGGCTCTTCTCCGCACCCCCACACTTTGGCCTGTGGCTCAAGGTCTTCAATTTGAAGCCGAAGGTGGTCGACGGACAGCACGCGGACTGCGGCGGGGCCATGGTAAGCAAGCTTCCCAACGCCGTCTGGCCCAATGGGGCATTTGTGGAGATAGACTTCAGATCTGGACGCCCCACGAGACTCACCTCATGGACTGCTAAGGGCCTTGATTGGGGGTCCCAACCAGAGGTGCAGATGCTGCAGAAACGCATCTCCAACGTGTTGGGTTCGAACACCGGTCTCACAAACGTGATTCAGGTGATGCTCTTCCACCACATCCTTCCCTACCAACTTCGGGCCTCCCGCATGTGGGAGTTAAATTCGAAGGAGCCACAGACCTTGAAGCACTTCTTCGGCACCATGCACGAAGATATATGGAAGCAGCTCTTCAAGGCCCAGAAAAGTTGGCCGATGAAGACCGAAGACATCGGTCTTGACATCGAGAATTTGGCCTTGCTGGTAAGCATAATTTTTCCGAAGACCTATTCGGTCAATAAGTTAGATATAATGTATTGCATGCCTTCCGTATAGGGCTGGACGGCAAAGGCGAAGCGGATCAAATGTCCGGCACTACTGCCTGAAGACCCAGCCACACCCCAGCTAATAGAGATGCTGGTCCCGATGCCCTATCAAGCGCCAGAGAAGAAGGGCAAGAAGAAGAAAGGCAAGGAGGCCAAGGGCGGCCCCACCCACAAATGTCCTTCGGACACGGTGTCCAGAGAGACCGAAGCCTTCTCTTCCCATGAGGGAGATGAGGAAGAGGAGGAGGAGGAGGAAAGCGACTTCCCACATAAGGGGAGGAAGAAGAAGAGGGCGGCCTCCGAGGACTCGAAGGGGGAGGCGCCCAAGAGAGGGAAGGTGATCCTCTCAGACAGTTCGAATTGAAAGTCCGAACTAGTCCCCAAGAGACCTACCAGGGTGAAGCCCCTGGCCGAATCATAAGTATTCATAAATCTACTATTTATCTTCGGTCTTCCTGTTTCCATTATATAAGTTATTTTATTATTTTTCTTTCCCTACACGTGAGCTCCCACAAACTCCATTATCGGAGGGGAACTCTCTGCCACCAGAAATGGCAGAGAGTGACACGCCGCCACGAGCCCCCCTCGCCTATCACCATGGAGGACGCTGAAGTGTCGTCCCGAAGGACCTCTCCTAGCCAAGGGGGAGCGAGCGAGGCCGTCGAGAAAGCATCTGAGGTTAATACCTCGGTCGCCGAAGACCTAGGGGGACGACCCCTATGACAATCAACAGCGGGGAGCCTCAACAATCTGGGCACCAGTCGAACACTGTCCCAGAGACCAATGCGGCTCCGGGATTAGGCGAGCAGCCCCCTTTGAAAGAGGAGGGGGAAGCATCAGCTCCATCGGTGACCTCCACTAATCCGTAGGCGCCCAACGCTCTGGAGGAAGCACTGCAACGTGCTTCCGTCGTGGCGGAGCACCGCACCCTGATGGGTGTGGTGGTGGAGAAGGTTCAGTCTGCCAAGAGTGGACTGAATGAAGCCTTCACCAGCCCACTGACAGGCTTTGAGGTATGCGACGTAATGTTCTAAAAAAATTCATATAGAGGAATACACCTATGACAGACAATAGCCCCTGAGGCTCTGTCCGGTTTTTAAAAGAAATTGGACAGAGGATCCACATAGTATTCGAGATAGTTAACATGCTGCTCTATTATTATAACAGGCTTCCCAGTTGGCGGCAACCGCCCAAGCCGCAGAAGTTTCCGAACTCAATCGAAAGCTTCAGGTGGATGATGAAGAAATCGACCGCATTAACAACCGGTTCGACGAGACGCAAGGCATGCGCATAATGTTAATAACTTAGTTGTATATCAGAAGTGATATGTGTGTTTAGAGGTTAACTCATTGAATGCTTTGATTATGATCGCAGCTGGCGCAGCCGAGGTCTAGACCCTCAAAGGCGCTCTCGCCCAGGCCAAGAAAGAGGTGGAGGCGAATAAGGCAGCCGCTGACAAAGCGGTTGCGGAACTAAAGACCGAGCAAGCTGCGCGCCATAAACATGAAGCTCGGGTGGCCGAGGTCGAGCAGGAGGTGAAGGATGCCATCAGCAAATGTGAAACCTTGGAGGAGAAGGCTTTGGCCCAATCATCCGAGCTTGCCAAGGCTCTTCAAGATGCCAAAGAAGCGCGGATCGAATCCCGGAGTGCTCGCGAAGAAATCCATCAAGCGAGGCAGATAGCAGCTGGTAAGGCCTTTCTTCTACAGAGTATCTTTGGAGGTCAGAGGTATGCTTTGCTTACCCGGGTGTGGATTTCTCCATGCGCGTTTGCGGATCTTCCGAAGAGTGCTGCCGATGCCGCACAGTTCTTCCGAGCCCAGGAGGGGAACTCGACCAAGAAGTTGTTCTGGTCGCAATTTCTCGCGCCAGAGCACCCGACGCCTCTGAACGACCAGCTGAAGCAGCTGACGGAGCTGCATAGGGTGGCAGGCTTGGCCATGAAGGACCTAATAGTCCACCTATGGTTAGCCGAGCCGATTCCTAGCAGCTACTTCGGTTTGGTGAAGTGGCTTGTTGACGCGCAGCCTCAGATTGATGCTGTGAAGTGCTCGGCCTGCATAGAGGGTGCCCGGATGGCCTTTGCCCCCATCAAGATGTAGTGGGCAAAGATGAAGGCCACCGAAGTAGCAACCGCAGGCCCGCCCGAAGGCAAAGATCATCAGAAGCAGGAGAGGTACTTCGATGACGTCCTAGAAGGGGCCTGAATAGTAGAGGGCCAATGCTCTAAGGGTGTAATATTTGATTAGATGTGTTCAGGTTGTAAAAACCATGTTATGAACCCATGCTTGTTATATATCTATGCTCGCGCCTTTTGTTTCAAGCGATTTTTTCCTCCTATGCGGCCGTTTTCTTGCTATATTGTTGAAAGTTGCCAGTTGTCGACTTCGGCCCCCATGTAGATGCTACAGGGGTGTTCGACATAACGCACGACCACACTTTATCCAACGTCTTGGTCTGTAAAGGAGGTGTCCGCGAGGTGAACCAAGCAATCGGACTATGCGGCTTTATTACCTTCACTTGGCCATAGGAGTTTTAACTATGGAGCTAAGTACTAGCCCCTGGTGTGTGTACGGCTATCCGGATTACGGTGCCTATTCCACGCGGCTGGACGAAGACTAGCCCCTCGTATAACATAGGGTGAATCACTAATGATTTGTAGTATAATTCTAAGTCGCCGGATCGCCGACTAGCTCTCACCTATCATGACAGTGAATTTTCGGCTTTCTCTACTAAGGTACTAGACCGGACGAACCAGAAATACAATCGTAGTAGTTCTCCCTTTACTACCTTAGCCGAACGAGCGGAACATAAGGTGGTAAGCACAGGAGCTGGGCAACCCAACTATGGACCAAAGGCATGATTCGGAGCCGATGCATATAATGCAATATCCGGGACGCCGAAGAGTTCCCTACGGGTGTTTGGACATGAAATGTGCATGGCCAAATACAACCCCAGTGTTAAGGCCGGACTAAAGCACGTGTGGCAGTCTGAGGTAGGGAGGGAATACAGATGATAATATAAAACAAATGAGTGCCAAACAAAAAGTGGTGATCAACTACTTCCTTTATACCCCAATTAATACGTTGAGACGTGTTATTACAGATAATGCCATAAATATCGAGGCCATTTTACATGCCAAAAGTTTACACAAGGGAAAGGTTTACACATGGCCTAAAAGTAGTGGTTCAAAGATCCCAATGGTGCCCTGCTGCACGTCTGCGCCGTTTCTCCTTGGTGAGAAACCCTTTGAGAGGAGGAATCAATGGTCGTCTGCAAGAAAGAGGGACCTAGAAAAGAGCCCCTGTACAACCGTAGAGTAGGCAGGTTTTTAATGAACCTGCAGTGGGAAAAAAATGTAAGGTCCGAATAGGGTCAAGCCGTGCTATAGACCTTTTCCATAGTGTGCCTCCGGTGCTGCCCAAGGTATTTTAAGTGCGTAATTATGTACGCGCGGTACATATGCCGCAACCTTATGGGGCGATCGGCGGAGGCTAAACTGCTATTCAAGCTCCGGATCCGCTGAGTTGTCGCACTGTAATGCGGAGCGGACTCGCTTAGTGGTGTCATGGGTCTTGATGACCGATGAGCTATTCGGCTTGACGAGGCCGCCATGTACCTTGGTTGTTAGGGTCGTGGTGTGCTCCTCAGTACGGAGGGAGTCAGGGAGACCTGGATTCGGGGGTCCTCAAGTGTCCGACCAGTTCAAGCATGGGCCGGGCTGATGGGCCATGAAGATAGAACGGAAGATTATCCCCCGTGTTCGGATAGGACTCCTGGATGCGTGGAAGGCAAGATTGGAGACCAGATGTATTATTTCCTTCCCTTGTAAGCTGACTCTCTGCCCCTCCCGTATATATAAACTGGATGGTTTAGTCCTTAGGGATCATCAGAATTCATATAGGCTAGACATCTAGGGTTTAGCCATTACGATCTCGAGGTAGATCGACTCTTGTAACCCCTATACTCATCGAATATAATCAAGCAGGATGTAGGGTTTTACCTCCATTAAGAGGGCCCAAACCTAGGTAAACATCGTGTTCCCTGTGTCCCTTGTTACCTTCAATCCTCAGACGCACAGTTCGGGACCCCCTACCCGAGATCGGCCGGTTTTGACACCGACATTGGTGCTTTCATTGGGAGTTCCTTTGTGTTGTCGACAGAAGGATCGATGGCTCGCCTTGTCATTAATGACGATATCACTTCTGGAGGGGCCCTAACTCCAGGACAGGCCCTCTAGCTCGGCGGTTTCACCTTTGGTGCTCGCTCGACCGTCAAGCCTACAGCGGCCCCCGCAACCGCCAAACATCATCTTCGTATCGGCCTCGAACACTCTGAAAAGATGGATCCGAGAGATGTCTCGTCCTTAAACGAGCTACTAGATCGCATCCCCGCCCTGGGGGTCACAACAGACTATGATCGGATTGGGCTTAAACCCGACCAGAGGGAAATCAAGTCCCCACTGGTCACCCATCTGGTAGCGCTCATTGAGGAACGGGCCGAGAATGATTCCTCCCCCAAGTTAAAAACTAGCTATGTTCGGATTTCCGAGCCCCGCGAGCCAGATACCCATCCTCAGGAAGAGACCTCATGTCCTCCGAACACAAGATCGAGCATTATGTCCGGAAGTCTTCAGGACCTTACTGATCCTGAACTGGTGACCTCGAAGATTCTTCAAACTCTGGATCCAATAGTGGGCCAAGGTTCGGATTTCAGCCCGCCCACCCACCACAAGCAATATTCCCAAAGCAATTCAGGTCCCCCAGACGTATGTGACCTCATGTATGTATGGCAGGAAATGGTCCATCACTTCTGGGCCAGGTTCCTCCTTGTTAAAAACAAGATTGAAGATTGCTGCGACGACGACGCGGTTTCAGTTTTTTGCTGCAACTCTATGGACGAGGGAATCCTCAACGCCCTCAACCGCCGCCACATACTGCACTTTGCAGAATTGGCACACATAGTACATAAGTACTGCACAATGGAAAGTGCCTAGAAAGCGTAGACAGCCCGGTGGGAACCTCCTACCTTTAAGCATCCCACCGGACGAGCAAAAAGGATGCACCCTTACGGGGCACCCGATCATCAGCCTATTGATAAGAAAATCAAGCCCTTCATGGGACATAGAACTATCCTCGACGAATTGCTCGACAAGCCCTGCCAGATACACACAACACCGAATACCGAACCAACGCATAGCCTTCGGGCATGTTGGGTACTCTGACAGGTGGCTAAGAGCGGTGAGGCTATCCTCACCAACACTACCCCATAGAAGCACTCTTCGGAGGATGACGATCTCAATGTCTTTACGGTCTTAACCTTTTCTTCAAATAATCAGCGCAAAAGGGCTCTCCGAGACCTCGCCGAAGTTAACCAAGTAGCCACAGTAAATCCTTGGAACGATACGACAATAACTTTTACCGCCGCCGATGAACCAAGGGCCCGATCAGTCCGAGCACCAGCCGCCTTGGTCATAAACCCAATTGTGGATGGCTTTCGACTCACCAAAGTGCTCATGGACGGCGGCAGCGGACTGAACCTCATCTATGAAGACATGCTCAATAAAATGCAAATGGACAAAAGTCGCATCGAACAAAGCAGTACCACCTTTCGAGGCATTATCCCCAGTCGAGAAGCACAATGCTTGGGGAAAATTAAACTTGATGTAGTATTCGGCATGCCAGAGAACTACAGGTCTGAAGAGTTGCTCTTCCACGTGGCACCTTTCAATAGCGGAAATCTCGCCCTGTTGGGGCGAGACGCCTTCACACGCTTTCAAGCCATACCCAATTACGGGGACATGAAGCTCAAAATGCCAAGGCCCAACGAAGTTATCACTATCTCAAGTGATCCGGATATAGCATTTCGCACCAAAAACAAAACTGCATCCTTGGCCCTCGAGGGACTATCCGAGGCCCTCGCGGCCGAGGAGCTAACCACTCTGCGTTCCATAGTGGACAAAGATGACATAATCCTCGACAAGAGGCCCAAGTCCACTTCTTTCAAGCCAGCAGACGAAATAGTCAAATTTCAAGTACACCCAACGGATCCTAACAAGACAGCCTCCACTGGAGCACAGCTGGATCCGACGGTCGACGTTGCCTTACGAGCATTCCTGCGTGAAAATTGGGACATTTTTGCCTGGCATCCTTCAGATATGCCAGGAATCCCACCCAAACTGGCTGAGCATAGCCTCAACATAATAAAGGGGTTCAAACCAGTCAAGCAAACACTGCGGCGATTTTCCAAACCCAAACGGCAAGCTATGGGGGAGGAGCTAGCCAAACTACTTGAAGCCGGGTTCATCAGAGAGATTAAACATCCAGACTGGCTAGCAAACCTGGTCATGGTGCCGAAGAAGGATAAATCCTGGCGCCTTTGTGTTGATTTCAAGGACCTCAATAAGGCTTGCCCTAAAGACCCCTTCCCACTACCTCGCATTGACCAAATCATTGACGCAACCGCAGGACACGACTCACTATGTTTCCTCGACGCATACTCTGGATACCATCAAATTAAGACGAAGGAGTCCGACCGGGCCGTAACGGCATTCATTACCCTATATGGGCCTTTTTGCTTCAACACTATGCCTTTCAGACTCAAAAACGCTGGCGCCACTTACGAATGCATGATTCAAACATGCCTGGAAAAGAAAATTGGCATACTGATAACTCACAAGTATAGGGGATCATTTGTAGCCTTCTTCGATAAATAAGAGTGTCGAACCCAACGAGGAGCTAAAGGTAGAACACATATTCCCTCAAGTTCTATCGACCACCGATACAACTCTACGCACGCTTGACGTTCGCTTTACCTAGAACAAGTATGAAACTAGAAGTACTTTGTAGGTATGATAGGATAGGTTTGCAAGATAATAAAGAGCACGTAAATAAAATCTAGGGGCTGTTTAGATAAAGACACGACTAAGTTAGTTTTAGTAGAGAGCTTTTGTCAACAAGAAAGTTATTTGTCCCTAGGCAATCGATAACAAGTACCGGTAATCATTCTTGTAATTTTATATGAGGGAGAGGCATGAGCTAACATACTTTCTCTACTTGGATCATATGTACTTATGATTGGGACTCTAGCAAGCATCCGCAACTACTAAAGATCATTAAGGTCATGAAACCCAACCATAGCATTAAGTATCAAGTCCTCTTTATTCCCATATGTCATACCCCACCTACTCGGGTTTAAGTTTCTGTCACTCTCGTAACCCACTGTAAGCGAACCATGAACATATTGCAACACCCTACAGCGGGGGCCCCTCACGTTTGTGCGAGAATGGAGGGCACGGTAGGACATCACCATAAATAAAATAAACAATCATACCAACCAAGATCACGATTAACCCACATGACAAAGCAGATCTACTCAAACATCATAGGATAACCATAGATCATTGGGAAATAATATATGGAGTTGAGCACCATGTTTAAGTAGAGATTACAGTGGGCGGAAGAGGTCTTACACCGCTGCATAGAGGGGGAGAAAGTTGGTGTTGACGGTAGCAAGATTGTTGATGTAGATCGTCGTCCCGATCGTTGCCCCGGTGGCACTCCGGCGCCACCGGAAGCGAGGGGAGAGAGCCCCCTCCCTCTTCTTCTTCCTTGGACTCACCCTAGATGGGAGGAGAGTTCCCCCTCTTTTCCTTGGTCTCCATGGCGGTGGAGGGGCGGGAGCCCCTCCGAGATTGGATCTCCCTCTCTGTTCTCTTCTGTTTCACGTCCCCTAGGTTGGCCGAAAACTGTTTCTTATATTCCCGGAGATCTGTAACTCTGATTGCACCAAGATTTTAACACGATTTTTTTTCCGTATATAAGCTTCCTTGCACCCTAAGTAGAGCCCCAACCAACGTACGAGGTGAGCACAACCCACCATGGCATGCCTGGCTCCTCTTGCGCGCCCTGGTGGGTTGTGCCCACCACGGGCTTCCGTTTGCGGTGATTCCAACTCCCAAAAATCACATATATTCCAAAATAATTCTCCATGAAAATTTATTGAATTTGGACTTCGTTTGATATGGATACTCTGCGATACAAAAAACATGCAGAAAACAGGAACTGGCACTTGGCACTGAATCAATAGGCTGGTCCAATAAATCATATAAAAAGTTGCCAAAAGTATGTAAAACTTGTATAATATTGGCATGAAACAATCAAAAATTATAGATACGACGGAGACGTATCAGCATCGCCAATCTTAATTCCTGCTCGTCCTCGAGCAGGTAAATGATAAAAAAGATAATTTTTGATGTGGAATGCTACCTAGCGTAAACTTGATCATATATCTAATCATGGCATGAATATTTAGACATTAGTGATTCAAAGCAATAGTCTATAATTTGACATAAAGACATCAATACTTGGGCATCCCAACAAACAATCATGTATTTCAAAATATCAACGCTAAAGAAAGCTATCCCTACAAAATCATATAGTCTTGTCATGCTGTGTCTTCTTAACACAAAGTATTTATCATGCACAACCCCGATGACAAGCCGATCAATTGGTTCATACTTTTTAACGCGCTTCATCTTTTTCAACCCTCACGCAATACATGAGCGCGAGCCATGGATATAGCACTACGGGTGGAATAGAGTATGATGATAGGGGTAAATATAGAGAAGACAAAAAGTAAGAAAGTCTCACATCGACGTGGCTAACCAACGGGCTATGGAGATGCCCATCAATTGATATCAATGCGAGGAGTAGGAATTGCCATGCAACGAATGCACTAGGAGCTATAAGTGTATGAAAGCTCAATATGAAAACTAAGTGGGTGTGCATCTAATCCTATAATGAAAAATTCCCACTAGTATATGAAAGTGACAACATAGGAGACTCTCCAAATGAAAAACATGGTGCTACTTTGAAGCACAAGTGTGGTAAAGGATACTAACAATGCCCCTTCTCTCTTTTTATTTATTTTCCCTTTTTCTTTTTCTTTTATTTTTTTATTTTTCTTTTCTTTTTTTCCTTTTCTTTTCTTTTTTTCCTTTTTTATATATATTTTTCTCTCATTGTCCGGAGTCTCATCCCGACTTGTGGGGAATCCTAGTCTCCATCATCCTTTCCTCACTGGGGCACTGCTCTAAAAATGAATAATGATGATCATCACACTTCTATTTACTTATAACTCAAATGAAATAAAAATTACAACTCAACACCTATGACAAAGTATGACCCTATATGAATGCTTCTGGCATGAACCAGGATGTGCAATGATCTAGCGTAACAAGTATGAAAAATGATGAACGGTGGCTGAGCCACAACTACTATGTCAGCTATATGATCATGCGAAGCAATATGACAATGAATGCTCAAGTCATCGAACGGAAGCAGTGGAAGTTGCATGGCAATATATCTCGGAATGGCCATGGAAAAGCCATAATAGGTAGGTATGGTGGCTGTTCTGACGAAGATATAATAAGGCTTATGTGTGATAGAGCGTATCATATCACGGGGTTTGGATGCACCTATGAAGTTTGCACCGACTCTCGAGGTGAGAAAGGGAAATGCATGGTACCGTAGAGGCTAGCAAATTGCGGAAAGGTAAGAGTGTGTATAATCCATGGACTCACATTAGTCATAAAGAACTCATATACTTATTGCAAAAGTTTATTAGCCCTCGAAGCAAACTACTACTACGCATGCCCCTAGGGGGATAGATTGGTAGGAAAAGACCATCGCTCGTCCCTGACCGCCATTCATAAGGAAGGCAATCAATAATAAATCATGCTCCAACATCATAGCATAACGAGAGACTATGCGTGCATGCTTCGGGAATCACAAACCTTAACACCAATATTCCTACTAAAACAACCATTTACTAGTACCTCCCACATATTCCATCTCTATATCGCAAAACTATTGCAAGGAATCAAACATATCATATTCAGTGATCCATAAGTTTTATGTAGGATTTTATGACTAACCATGCAATTGACCAATTCCTGTTGACTCTCTAAATAGATATAAGTGAAGCATGAGAGTTTAATTCTTTCTACAAAATACCATGCTCTAATAAATATAAGTGAAGCAAAAGAGCATTCTTCAAACAACGGTTTTCTATGTGAAGAGAAACAGACAATCCAAACTTCAAATAATATAAGTGAAGCACATGAAGCATTATATAAAGCCATACTCAAAAGATATAAGTGAAGTGCAATGAGCATTCTATAAATCAACCATGGACTATCTCATACCAGCATGGTGCATAAAAGAAAAAAAATGAAAACTAAAAGCAAAAGACGCTCCAAGGTTTGCACATATCACATGAACGAAACAAAGACGAAAACGTACTGATACTTGTTGAAGAAAGATGGGATGCCTTCCGGGGCATCCCCAAGCTTAGACGCTTGAGTCTCCTTGAATATTTACTTGGGGTGCCTTGGGAATCCCCAAGCTTGAGCTCTTGCCTCTCCTCCTTCTCCTCATATCGAGACCTCCTCGATCTTTGATCACTTCATCCACACAAAACTCAACAGAAAACTCGGTAAGATCTGTTAGTATAATAAAGCAAATCACTACTCTAAGTAATGTTGCAAACCAATTCATATTTTGTTTTTGCATTGTAGCCACTATAATATAACTTTTCCATTGCTTATACTACCAATAAAAATCGATAGTTTCATCAAAACAAGCAAAACAATGCATCAAAAACAGAATCTGTCTTAAACAGGACAATCTGTAGTAATCTGAACATTCACCATACCTCTGTTACTCCAATTTTAGGAAAAAGTAAACATTTTGTATAGAAAGATAGTGCAAAAAGTTTCAGAACCATTGACATTCCAGTAAAAAAAGTAAAATCGAGCACTACAGCCGAAGTTTCTGTTTTGCACCGCACAAGCCAACAAGCAATCTAATCATCCTAAAGGCAAATCTTGGTACATTATTTTTATAATAGAATGGAATTGTAGAAGGGGATAATTATTTTTGTGAGAATCTTCATGAAAAATTCTACATTGTTTCGATGAGCATGAACACAAGTGTTCAAGGTCGACCCTCACTTCTCCAATGCATAACTTCCAATCGCTTCTCTTTTTGAAGAAGTTTTTAAGTTCCCCTCTATATTTTTTGTTTTTAAACTTTATAAAAGCACTCAACAGAAAGAAATGACTCTCTAAAACTTCCGGGTTATCTCCCTAGCAGCGCTTTCTTTAAAGCCATTAAGCCAGGCATAAAGTGCTCAAGTAATGAATCCACCTGGATCCCAAGGTATATCAAAGCCAATTTTAATTAACAATGATTTGACATTTAGTAATGAGAAAAAAGCAACATATATCAAGCAATGACAAAGTCTATCTCTCTTCCTATGCATCGGCATGTCATACAAGAACAATTCATGAACATCAAGTAAAGGCCAATACATAACATAAGTAGTTTCTTGCAATTTTATCGTGTTGGAAACGTAGAGAGGCGGAGATGTAGTTCCTATCTCATAATAATTGCAAGTAGGAGCAGCAAGCACATGCATATTATATTCATCAAAATCATCATGTGCAACGTTAAAGGCAACCCATCAATATAATCCTTAACGAGAGCAAACTTCTCCGATATAGTGTAGTTGGGAGAATTCAAAAAGATAATAGGACTATCATGTGTGGGTGCAATAGCAACAATGTCATTCTTAACATAAGGAACTATAGCAAGTTCATCTCCATAAGCATAATTCATATTGGCATCTTTCCACAAGCATCAAGTTCATCAAAAAGGGATATTGCAAAAGAATCAATGTGATCATAGCAATTATCATGGCATTCATCCTTCGGTAAGCATGAAGGGACATTAAATAATGTATGAGTTGAAGAGTTACTCTCATTAGAAGGTGGGCACGGGTAGCTAATCTGTTCTTCCTCCATTTGTTCTTCGCTCTCCTCATCATCTTTTTCCTCCAATGAGCTCGCAGTTTCATCAATTTCCTCTTCCATAGACTCCTGCAAAATATTAGTCTTTTCTTGGACAACAGGGTTATTCTCAACAAATACACCAATATCGTAATTGTATTTATAATTATCATAGCAATATTTAAGGATAGCAAGATTTTCAGGTCTATAAACTGAATCATCAAAATCTTCAAACTTTTCAAACAAAGATTCAATTTCATATGCACCCTTAAAAGCAACAAATTCTTCTATTCGTTCCACATCATAATAATCATATATACCTCTAGCATAAGAAGCCAATGTTTCATTATCACTAAATTCGCATGAATAGGGAAGGTGTGGAACCTCAATCTTAGAGCAACAAGTATAATCATATCTCAAGCATAGATTCTAAGCATACCATTGCAACATTTCAATTTGATCCCACAAAAGTTTTCCATTTTGAGTCAGGCGATAATCCCTAAAGTATTCATGTTGATCCAGTGTTACTCCCATTATCAAGTTGAATGAGGTTTTCTCAGGATTATCAAAGTAGTGCATAATATTTTCACATAACGAGCATCGAGGGTTTTAGGAGGTTCCCCATATCCATGAGTAGCAGGTACAACTAATTTTTTTTGGTGTTTCGTGTTCCATATCCATAACTAAAGATAGAGAACAACTTAGAACAGAAAATAAAATCTACTTAAGCAAACAAGCACACACGAGAATATTCACCCCACGCTATTACTCCCCGGCAACGGCGCCAGGAAAAGGTCTTGATAACCCACAAGTATAGGGGATCATTTGTAGCCTTATTCGATAAATAAGAGTGTCGAACCCAACGAGGAGCTAAAGGTAGAACAAATATTCCCTCAAGTTCTATCGACCATCGATACAACTCTACGCATGCTTGACATTCACTTTACCTAGAACAAGTATGAAACTAGAAGTACTTTGTAGGTGTGATAGGACAGGTTTGCAAAATAATAAAGAGCACGTAAATAAAATCTAGGGGCTGTTTAGATAAAGACACGACTAAGTTAGTTTTAACAGAGAGATTTTGCAACAAGAAAGTTATTTATCCCTAGGCAATCGATAACAAGTACCGGTAATCATTCTTGTAATTTTATATGAGGGAGAGGCATGAGCTAACATACTTTCTCTACTTGGATCATATGCACTTATGATTGGAACTCTAGCAAGCATCTGCAACTACTAAAGATCATTAAGGTCGTGAAACCCAACCATAGCATTAAGTATCAAGTCCTCTTTATTCCCATACGTCATACCCTACCTACTCGGGTTTAAGTTTCTGTCACTCTCGCAACCCACCGTAGGCGAACCATGAACATATTGCAACACCCTACAGCAGGGGCCCCTCACGTTTGCACGAGAACGGAGGGCACGGTAGGACATCACCATAAATAAAATATACAAGCATACCAACCAAGATCACGACTAACCCACATGACAAAGCGGATCTACTCAAACATCATAGGATAACCATAGATCATTGGGAAATAATATATGGAGTTGAGCACCATGGTTAATTAGAGATTACAACGGGGGGAAGAGGTGTTACACCGCTACAAAGAGGGGGGGATTTGGTGTTGACGGTAGTAAGATTGTTGATGTAGATCGTCGTCCCGATCGTTGCCCCAATGGCACTCCAGCGCCACCGGAAGCGAGGGGAGAGAGCCCCCTCCTTCTTCTTCTTCCTTGGACTCCCCCCTAGATGGGAGGAGAGTTCCCCCTCTGGTCCTTGGTCTCCATGGCGGCGGAGCGGCGGGAGTTGAGGGAGTCCTGGAGTAAGGGGTCCTCGGGTGTCCGATCTATTGAATATGGGCCGGATTGATGGGCCGTAAGGATACAAAGACCGAAGACTCCACCCGTGTCCGGATAGAACTCTCCTTGGCGTGGAAGGCAAGCTTAGCGACCAACTATGAAGATTCCTTTCTCTGTAACCGACCTTGTGTAACCCTAGATTCCTCCCGTGTCTATATAAACCGGAGGGCTAGGTCTGTAGATAGGCTGAATCCTGATAATCATAGCCAGACTAGACTTTTAGGGTTTAGTCATTATGATCTCGTGGTAGATCAACTCTTGTAATACTCATATTCATCAAGATCAATCAAGCAGGACGTAGGGTATTACCTCCATAGAGAGGGCCCGAACCTGGGTAAAACATTGTGTCCCTCGTCTCCTGTTACCATTGATCCTAGATGCACAGTTCAGGACCCCCTACCCGAGATCCGTCGGTTTTGGCACCGACATTGGTGCTTTCATTGAGAGTTCCACTGTGCCGTCCCCAAAAGATTTGATGGCCCCTTCAATCGTCAACAACGATGTTGTCCAAGGTGAGACCTTTCTCCCTGGACGGATCTTCATGTTCGGTGGCTTCGCACTACGGGCCAACACGCTTGGCCATCTGGAGCAGATCGATAGCTATGCCCCTGGCCACCAGGTCAGATTTGGGAGGTTGAACTACGTTGCGGACATCCGTGGAGACTTGATCTTCGCCGGATTCGAGACCGCGGCAACCACTCCTGGTCACCCCGACGGACATGACCTAAATGTGTCATTGGACCGCATCCAGGAGATAGCTCCGGTAACCGCTCTGGCCTTAGATCCAGAGCATACTGCGCCATCCAAGGACCGGAAGCTCAACCCCTCTATGGAGGCCACAGATTCCCCGATGTTGGAGCCGCACATGGACTCAACCTCACACGATATCTGTGTCACCGGAACTGTGGACTCGTCTCCGGCAATAAGTTCCGAACCGTGTGAGTCCGCGGACGCCAAACTTGATCATCTATTGATCTTCGAATTCAGTGCCGCAGACATCTTCCAGCACTCGCCTTTGGGCGACGTGCTAAACTCATTAAAAAATCTATCCTTAGCGAGGGGTTCGCAGCCGAACTATATCCGGTTCGAACTAGAAGCTGATGACAGGGAATTTTGCTCCCCACCCGCCACCCACTTCATAGCCACTGTCGAAGACTTAACTGACATGCTCGATTATGGCTCCGACGACATCGACGGTATGGACGATGATGCCGGAGAAGAAGAGGCCCAGGACCCGCCGTTCACCGAACACTGGACGGCCACTTTCTCGTACGATGTATACATGGTGGATGCACCAAAGGAGAATAACAGCGATGACAAAGAAGATCCAGTTGAGGATAAACCTCCTGAAATACAATCGAAACACGGGCGTCAGCGGCGCCACTCTAAGTCATGCCGCAGTAAAGATAGCAACACCGGCACAGGAGAAGATAACACCCCGGAAGGTGCCGAAGACAATGAAGACCCTGTTGACACAGCTACCGAATAGGATGAATGGGAAGATGGGCAGGTTAGCCCTGGTAAACAGGCCACACACGGGGACTCGAAGGATAGTAATTATCTTCCGCTCTCCGAGGATGAGGCGAGCCTCGACACCGAAGATTTCATCGTGCCTGAGGAATCTCTTGAGCAGGAGCGCTTCAAGCGCCAGCTAATAGCCATCGCAAGGAGCCTAAAAAAGAAGCAGTAGTAGCTTCAAGCTGATCAAGATCTGCTCAACGATAAATGGACTGACGTCCTAGCAGCCAAAGAATACGGCCTCAAGCGCCCGGCCAAAAGCTACCCAAAGCGCAAATTACTACCTCAGTTCAACGACTAGGCGTCGGAACACATACCACCATCGCGCAATGCGGCTGACTGACCACCACGTACCCGGGACAAATCGACAACTCAAGCCGAACACCAGCCCGCCCCACCTCATCGCAAAGGCAGAGGTAAATCAGCTCACGGTCATACATATGACCTTCGACATGACCTGAACAATAAAGCAGGACATACCATATCGATCTATGGATCGCGAGGACATGCCCCGACACGCAACGACGACCATCTATTTGGACGTGACAAACCTAGTCACGCACGGGCCGAACACCACAGACGAACTCCATCGGACCTACGTCGCGACGCGGCCCGATATAGAGGCGCCACACACCCTCTTTACTTCACTGACGAAGTCATGTGACATGAATTATAGAAGGTTTCAAACCCATGAATATTGAATCAGATGATGGCACCACAGACCCCACGGTATGGATCGAAGACTTCATTCTCCACATTCATATGGCCCGCGGCGATGACCATCATGCCATTAAATACCTCCCCCTGAAACTCAAAGGACCAGAGTGGCACTGGTTGAACAGCCTGCCCGAAAACTCCATCGGCAGCTGGGAGGACTTGGAAGAAGCCTTCCTTGATAACTTCCAAGGTACATACGTTCGACCTCCGGACGCCGATGACTTAAGACATATAGTTCAACAGCCCGGAGAGTCCGCCAGGAAATTCTGGACCAGGTTCCTAACTAAAAAGAACCAAATAGTCGACTGTCCGGATGCTGAAGCCCTAGCGGCCTTTAAACACAGCATCCGCGACGAATGGCTCGCCCGCCACCTCGTCCAAGAGAAGCCAAAGTCCATGGCGGCCCTCACGGCACTCATGACCCGCTTTTGCGCGTGCAAGGATAGTTGGCTGGCCCATAGCAAAAACAATACAAGCGACGCCGGCACCCCTGAAGCTAAAAATAGCAACGACAAGTCTCAATGCAACAGGTACAAACGTCAAAATAACAATGACAACACCGAGGATACGACGGTCAATGCCGGATTTAGTGGCTCTAAGCCTGGTCAGCGGAAGAAGCCATTCAAAAAGAACAATTCGGGCCCATCTTGCCTAGACCGCATACTCGATCGTCCGTGCCAGATTCATGGCACCCCAGACAAACCACCCAATCATACCAACAGAGATTGCTGGGTTTTTAAACAGGCCGGCAAGTTAAATTCCGAAAACAAGGATCACAAAGCAAAGACGACGACGAGGATCCCCGGCCGCCGAACACAGGGGGACAGAAGAAGTTTCCCCCTTAGGTCAAAACGGTGAACATGATATACGCTACCCACATCCCCAAGAGGGAGCGCAAGCGCGCACTCAGGGACGTCTACGCGATAGAGCCAGTCGCCCCAAAATTTAATCCATGGTCGTCATGCCCGATCACTTTTGATCACCGGGATCATCCGACCAGTATCCGTCACGGCGGTTCAGCCGCAATGGTCCTAGACCCAATAATTGATGGGTTCCACCTGACGCGAGTCCTGATGGACGGCAGCAGCAGCCTCAACTTGCTCTATCAGGATACAGTGCGCAAAATGGGCATTCATCCATCACGGATCAAACCCACAAATACTACCTTCAAAGGAGTCATACCAGGTGTAGAGGCCCGCTGTACGGGCTCAATCACGCTCGAGGTTGTCTTCGGATCTCCGAACAATTTCCAAAGCGAGGAGTTAATCTTCGACATAGTCCCCTTTCGCAGCGGCTATCACGCACTGCTCGGACGGACCGCATTCACCCGATTCAATGCAGTGCCACACTATGCTTATCTCAAGCTCAAGATGCCCGGTCCACGTGGCGTCATAACAGTCAATGGAAATACGGAATGCTATCTCTGTACAGAAGAGCACATAGCTGCCTTAGCAGCAGAAGTACAGAGCGACCTTCTCAAGCAGAACCATAATTCGGCTGCCGATCCCACGGACGCCGTCAAGAGGGTCCGAACTACCCTGCAGCAGGACAGCGCAGCTCGTCAGGAGCTAGACTAGCAATTCGGCCTCCGTCTCAGTCCTAGCCAAGTAGTGGCATTCGTACCACGCGTACATAACTACCCACTCAAAATTCCATGGGCATCGACGGAGGCATAGCTAGTTTGCGATCCACAAACACCGGATACACACATACTTTCACTTTTATTCATTTCCTTTTCAGGTTTCAATCCCGCAGGCCCCATCGGATGGCGTGATCACCAGTCCTCTTGAAGGATAAACACACCGAGACGGCGAGAAACGCAGACGTACGGGGGGTTTTCAAGGTGGTTTTGTTAACAATCACTCTACCTGTTTTTCAGGACCCACCTGCAGCTCTCCCTTGGTTTTTGGCATATTAAATAGCATGTTGCTTATCGCACTACTTGTATCAATGCGCCTCGATGTATTAATCAAATTACAATGAAAACAGTTCGCGGCTGGAGCTTTAAAGCCCCAGCTTATCACCTTTTGCACCCTTTCTGTTTTCTTTCTTTTTCTTCTTCTTTTTTCTCTTCTTCTTCCCTGTGGGTAACCCTATCAGGTAGCACCCGTACACTTTGGTACGTTTGATGTTTGCCAGGGGCTTCATAGCACCCCACACTACAGCAACAAAAGTTCGAACAGTTTTATAGTATAGTTCGGCACCCCGAATTTAGCACTATATGCATTGGCTCCGAATCATGTCTTTGGTCAATAGTTGGGTTGCCTGGCTCCTGTGCTTGCTACCTTACGTTCCGCTATATCGGCTAAGGTAGTAAAGGGAGAACTACTGCGATTGTGCCTTGGTTTATCCAAAGGATCACCTCAGTAGAGAAAGCCGAAAACTGACTGTCATGATGCAGCGAGAGCTGGCCAGCTGTTTGGAGGTTGCAAATTGTTGGAGTTTTCTTCCGCATTATGTGAAGGATCGGTACTTCCCGATCAGACGCTTATAGCACTCTGGTTTGGATACTAGGGGCTGTGCCTATGTTTTTATTGTCAAACTCCTATGGCTAAGTGAGGGCGTTCAAGCCGCATAGTCTGATTGCCTGGTTCGTTGCACTAAACAACTCCTTCAAGGACCATATAATTGGATCAAGATTGTTTAGATTCCATCCCGAACACCTCCGTATTTCCTACATGGGGGCAGAAGCCGACGACTGGCCAACCCTCAGATTTCATACAACACGGCCGCACAGGAGGTAAAATTTAAAACATAACAAGCATTATATTAAAAACCCACTTTGTTCTATCATACAAAGTAGAAGGAACTTGAACACATTCATTCAAAGATAATATAATGCGAACAATGCATCGCTACAATGCGAGACCCCTCTAGGACATCTGCAAAATAGCGCTCGGGTGTGTGGTGCTCCTTGCCCTCTGGCGGCCCCTTGGTCAGCTTGACGGCGTCCATCTTCACCCACCACATCTTGCAGCGGGCGAAGGCCATGCGTGCACCTTCAATGCAGGCCGATCGCTTGACGACGTCCAGCCAAGGACAGATGTTCACCAGCCGCTTCACGAGTCTGAAGTAGCTGCCGTGCATAGCTTCGGCTGGCCACAGCCGGATTACCAAATCCTTCATGGCTAGTTCGGCCACCCTATGCAGCTCCACCAGCTGTTTCAGCTGATCGGTGAAGGGCACGGGATGCTCTAGCGCAAGATACTGTGACCAGAACAATTTCTCTGTGGAGCTCCCTTCTTTGGCTCAGAAGAACTCCGCGGCGTCGGACACACTGCGCGGCAGATCTGCGAAGGCTCCTAGAGAACTCTGAATCTGGGTTAGTAAGAAATATTTCTTCTTTATATATTTGCTTTGCATACTAAACGCCTTACCTGCCGTGATCTTCCTAGCCTCTTGGATCTCCTGGAGGGCACCCTGGGCTTCAACCCGGGCCGCCTCTGCACTTTGACGAGCCTTGGAGAGTTCGATCTCTTGAACCGAAACATCAGCCTCCAGGGTCTCGTACTTCTTCACCGCGTCCTGGAGCTCTTGCTGGACCTCGTTCAGCCGGGCCTTCAGCTTCTTGCGAGTGGCCTGCTCCTTGACAACTTTCCCCTCGGCTTCGGCCAGGGCCTCTTTCAGGGCCGCGACCTCGGTCATCACCCCTACACATATAATGACACTATGGCCAGTATACATCATTTACTCTTTCCGAATATATAGCGAGCCATTGCATACCTCGCTGGTCTTCCAGCTGCTTCCTCGCCTGGCCGAGCTCTTCTTCGGCCCGCTCTAATTTCTGCTTTAGTCCGGAGACTTCGGCAATATGAGAAGTCGCGGCCAGCAGCGACGCCTGCTTATTCACATCAGACACAGTTTGGTTAGTTTCCTGCGAAATTTAATTGATCCTCTATCCGGCTTTTCTTTTCGAACACTGGATAGTGTCTCAGGGGCTACTGTCTATGTGGGGATCTTCTAAAAACACGCCGCTTATCTCAAAACCTGTCAGTGTGCTGCTGCAGGCTTCGGTCAGTCTGCTTTTAACGGACTGAACCTTCTCAACCACCGTACCCATAAGGATACGGTGTTCTTCCACAATGGAAGCGCCTCGTAGCGCTTCCAATAGATTGTCCGGTGCCTCCGGTTGGACAGAGGTCACTGGCAGGATGGGCACGCCTCCTTCTCTTGAAGGAAGCTACTTGTCGGACTCCGGGGCCGTATGGGTCTTCGGATCCGTGCTCATATGGGGGCTGAATTGAGCACGGCCCCCATCGTCAGTCTCCATGGGGGCCAGCTCCCCCATGTGTCCGACGGCCAAGCTATCGCCCTCCGGCACTGCCTTGACGGCCTCCCGAACCTCTCCCTGGCCTGGGAAGGTCCTTCGGGACAGCACATCGACGTCTCCCTTGGCCTTGAGAGAGTAAGTGGCCGGCGGTGTCTCGCTGGACATCTCCTTTGAGTCCAACGAGCCTCTTGATGAGGATTGCTGGGAGCTGTCGTGGGCCGGACTGCAATAGCATAATTAATCATGTCAATACAACAAAGAGGGGAGGTTAGATTTATGGGCATGTATGAGTCTTAGCGCTTATGATGCAGCCCGAGGCTTAGGGCGGGGGCGTCGCTTCGGACTGCTGTCAACATACCATGCGGAGCTGCCCATGAGCGGGCCTTTCCCCTTCTTGGGCACCTCCGCCTCCAGAATTGTGGAGGCCGCCCTGTTCTTCCTCCCCCCTTCAGGGGGAGAATCTCTCTCCTCCTCCTCATCATCGTCGTCTTTGGCGACGGAGGAGCGGGTCTTGTCTTCGGACGACACGTCCGAAGCGCCCTTGTGGCGGGGCCCACTCTGGACCCCCTTGGCCTTCCCCGTAGCCTTCTTTGCGGGCACCAGCATCTTCGTTAAACAAGGGATGACTGGTTCTTCAGGTAGCGGAGCCGGACACTGGATCTGCTTCGCCCTCTCCATCTAGTCCTGAAGGAGCAATGATAATAATAGCTTACATATCATCCTTGAAACAAGCAAGTAGGAGATGCATTAAAAATAACATACCTCGTTGGCGAGGTGATTGATGTTGTGCCCGCGGTCCGAATCTGTGGCCGGCGGTGTCTCGTTGCCCTTGAAGAGCAACTTCCAGGCATCTTCGTGAGTAGTTTCGAAGAGCCTCTTCAGGGTATGGTGCTTCTTCGGATTGAACTCCCATAGAGGGCGGCTTCGGCTTTGGCACGGGAGAATCCGGCGAACCAGCATCACCTGGATTATATCGACAAGCTTGATATCTTTGTCCATCATACTTTGAACGCGCGTCTGTAGCGCTGTCAGCTCATCTGAAGAACACCAGTTCGGGCTCTTCTCAACCTAGGAGGTAAGCCGCATTGGAGCGCCGGAGTTGAATTCGGCAGCTGCGGCCCAGTTTGCGCCGTGGGGTTCTGTGATGTAGAACCATTGTTTCTGCCATTCCTTGACAGTCTCCACAAAAGTACCTTTCGGCCAGGAGACATTGGTCAGCTTACTCACCATGGCGCCTCCGCACTCCACGTGCTGGCCATCCACCACCTTCGGCTTCATGTTGAAGACCTTGAGCCACAGCCCAAAGTGGGGTTGGATGCGGAGGAAGGCCTCACACACGACGATGAACACCGAGATGTTTAGGAAAGAGTTCGCGGATAGGTCATGGAAGTCTATCCCGTAATAGTACATCAACTCGCGGATGAATGGGTGAAGCAGAAACCCTAGCCCGCGGAGGAAATGAGGGATGAACACCACCCTCTCATTGGGCTTCGGTGTGGGGACGACTTGCCCCTCGGCTGGAAGACGGTGGGCGATTTCCTTCGCCAAGTACCCTGCCACCCGAAGCTCAGTAATGTCCTTCTCCTTGACGCAGGAGACCATCAACTTGCCTTGACCTCCGGATCCGGACATGGTTGAGTGCTAGCTTGAGTGGGAAGGAGATGAGAACTTGGGTGCTGGAGCTCAAGAGTGGAAGGGCAGAGGAAGAGAGAAGGCGTGGGAGAAGAAGGGGGAATCCTTATCCCCTTATAAAGGCAGTGAATATCGAACGCCTCCCCACTCGCCCTAAAACTCGCCTATTCCCAAGGGATGTATAAACGGCACAGTTGGGTTACCCATGCCCGCATTGATGAAAATCCCGCAATAAGGGGACACGATCTCTGCTTTGACAAGACGTGCCAATGGAAACTGCATCTTGAAACGCGGAACGGCGGACAAAAATGATTCGATATAGTGACCGAACAGATGTGATGTCATCTTGCAAAAAGTTGTCAGCAGAGGGGACTTGTGAAATACTATATTCCTTGTGGTTGTGTGTGGTACTTGTGTTGCAGATCTGGACACCTTTGTTTCGTCCGAAGACTATCCTGGAGTATTCGGAAAGTAGAACCCACCTTGCAATGCCGAAGACAATCTGCGTGCTGGACACATCGTCATTGAAGCCTGGTTCAGGGGCTACTGAGGGAGTCCTGGACTAAGGGGTCCTCGGGTGTCCGATCTATTGAATATGGACCAGATTGATGGGCCGTAAGGATACAAAGACCGAAGAATCCACCCATGTCCAGATAGAACTCTCCTTGGCGTGGAAGGCAAGCTTGGCGACCAACTATGAAGATTCCTTTCTCTGTAACCGACCTTGTGTAACCCTAGATCCCTCCCGTGTCTATATAAACCGGAGGGCTAGGTCTGTAGATAGGCCGAATCCTGGTAATCATAGCCAGACTAGACTTTTAGGGTTTAGTCATTACGATCTCGTGGTAGATCAATTCTTGTAATACTCATATTCATCAAGGTCAATCAAGCAGGACGTAGGGTATTACCTCCATAGAGAGGGCCCGAACCTGGGTAAAACATTGTGTCCCTCGTCTCCTGTTACCATCGATCCTAGACGCATAGTTCGGGACCCCCTACCCGAGATCCGCCGGTTTTGACACTGACAAGAGCCCCTATGAGATTGGATCTCCCTCTGTGTTCTCTTCTATTTCGCGTCCCCCAGATCTGGCCGAAAACCGTTTCTTATATTCCCGGAGATCCGTAAATCCGGTTGTGCTGAGATTTTAACACGATTTTTTCCGGATATAAGCTTCCTTGCGCCCGAAGTAGAGCCCCAACCAACGTACGAGGTGAGCACAACCCACCACGGTACGCCTGGCTCCTTTGGCGCACCCTGGTGGGTTGTGCCCACCACGGGCTTCCGTTTGGGGTGATTCCAACTCCCAAAAATCACATATATTCCAAAATAATTCTCTGTGAAATTTTATTGCATTTGGACTTCGTTTGATATGGATACTCTGCGATACAAAAAACATGTAGAAAACAAGAACTAGCACTTGGCACTGGATCAATAGGTTAGTCCAATAAATCATATAAAAAGTTGCCAAAAGTATGTAAAACTTGTATAATATTGGCATGAAACAATCAAATATTATAGATATGACGGAGACGTATCACATACGTAGATGATGTAGTCATCAAGACTAAACACGTCGAATCATTGGTGGACGATCTACGCCTCACATTCGACAACCTCCGAACATATGACATATGACTCAATCCGAAAAAATGTGTTTTTGGCGTTCCCGCCGAAAAACTGCTCGGGTTCATTGTTTCCAATAGAGGAATCAAAGCGAACCCAGCCAAAATCTTAGCCTTGTCACAATTGGCAACACCAACAGACCTAAAGCAGGTCCAAAAACTAGCTAGTTGCATGGCGGCCTTAAGCCGCTTCATCTCCATATTAGGAGAAAAAGCGCTACACTTTACCGACTACTCCGACACACCGATCACTTTGAATGGACGGATGCGGCTATAGCCAGACTGGAAGAAATAAAAGCCTTGTTAGTAGGCAACCAAATCCTAGCCGCATCGGGTGTCGGTGAACCTATGTTGCTCTATATATCTGCAACTCACCAGGTAGTAAGCGTCGTACTCGTCGTTGAACGAGAAGAGGAGGGACATAAATTCCCCATCCAGAAACTGGTGTACTATGTATCCGCGGTCCTTACATCGTGCAAATCTCGATACCCACACTACCAGAAGATAGCGTATGCGGTCTTCATGGCATCTCGGAAGCTGCGACACTACTTTCAAGAGTGTTCGATCACTGTGGCGTCCGAAGTACCACTCAATGATATCATAAATAATCGGGATGACACTAGACGCATAGCCAAATGGGCCATCGAGCTCTTACCATTTGAAATAACATACAAGCCACGGCGAGCTATTAAATCTCAGGTGTTGGCCGACTTTGTCGCCGAGTGGACGGAAGCCGAACTCCCTAAAGAGTACAGTACATACTCCAATTGGATCATGTACTTCGACGGGGGCTGGTGTCATCTTGACATCCCCTACAGGGGACACAGTCCGCTACGTGTTACAAATCATGTATACGGACTCCAATAATGCAGCTGAATACGAGGCACTATTACATGGTCTCCGAATGGCTGTCTCTATGGGCATACAACGCCTAGAGGTGTGTGTGGGGATTCGAACCTCGCAATATCCCAAATAAATGGAGAAATCGATGCAAAAGATCCAAAGATGGCGGCATACCAAAATGCCGTACGCAAAATATCGGCTCGGTTTGAGGGGCTTGAGTTCCACCACGTTACTCGAGACAGTAATCAGGCAGCAGACATCCTTGCTCGAAAGGGCACTAAACGCGACCCCGTCCCACCTAACACCATTCTGGAAAGGCTCTTCAAGCCATCCGTGATATGGCAGGATGAGAGCGCAAATACTAGTCCGGAGCCGATCATAACCCCAGACGCCGAACACAATTCTGATATCGTCGGGGATTCGGGCACCTAAATGACACCTTCCGCCCATGTAATCATGGCTATCATTGCTCCATGGACTGAACCTTTCCTGGCCTACCTTAATAGGAAGGAGCTCCTTGATGACCAGAATGAGGCCCGTCACATAGTTCGACATTCTAAAGCCTATAAAGTTCACGAAGGTGAACTCTACAATAAAAGTACCACTGGAGTTCTTCAGAGATGTATCTCCGAAGAGGAGGGGCGGCAGCTCTTGGCCGAAATACATGCTGGTCTCGGCGGCCATCACGCGGCAGCTCGGGCCCTCGTAAGCAACGCTTTTTGTATAGGTTTCTTTTGGCCAACGGCTCGGGCAAATGCACGGGCCCTTGTACAGCGCTGCGTAGGATGTCAGCTTTTCGCCAATCAAAGTCATATATGCCGCCTACGGCCCTAAGAACAATCCCCATTACTTGGCCTTTTGTGGTCTGGGGGCTAGATATGGTCGGACCCCTTAAAGGGGGAAGCCACAAGAAGAAATACTTGTTGGTTATGGTGGATAAATTCACTAAGTGGATAGAGGCCAAACAAGTAAAAATGGTGGAAGCTGGGCCAGTGATTGACTTTATATCCGCGTTGTATACCGTTATGGTGTCCCACACAGTATCATTACCGACAACGGCTCCAACTTCATAGCCGAGGAGGTGAAAAATTGGTGTGCTAACCTGGGCATCAAGCTTGATTACGCCTCCGTATATCACCCCCAAACAAACGGTCAAGTCAAACGAGCTAATGGCCTGATAATGAGCAGCATCAGACCCAGACTAGTGCGATCCCTATGGGAGTCAGATAAACACTGGGTCGAGGAACTTGATTCCATCCTCGGGGTCTGCGGACCACACCTAATCGCACGACCGGATACACACCCTTTTTCATGGTGTACGGCGCAGAGGCTGTCTTGCCCTGCGACATTATTCATGACTCACCTCAAGTGCGCATGTATGAAGAGAGAGAAGCCGAGCTCGATCGGCAGGACGACCTAGATGGCCTGGAGGAGGAGCGCGATATTGCAAAATCTCGTTCCGCATTCTATCAACAACAGGCTCGAAGATACCAAAGCAGAGAAGCACGGGCCAAGACTTATAATGTCGGTGAACTCGTTTTACGCCTCCCAGACAAGAATAAGGACAAGCTCAAACCAAAATGGGAGGGTCCCTTTGTTATAGATGAAGTTCTCACAGGAGGAGCCTATCGCCTTCGTAATGCATCGGATAATCGCCTAGAGCCGAATCCATGGAACGCTGCTCGGCTCGGAAGATTCTACGCATAAGTTCGTCCGTATCCTTTTATTCGTTCCTTTTTTCTCCTCTTCATTTTGTTTTTTGTTTTCTCGTTTTTATGCGATTTCCAGGATGTGTTCAGATAGGCCGAACACTTGAGGGGTACACATCCTAAAATGTATACACCCCACCATGACTGGGGGCTTCTTTAACCGAAGCTTATTATTATTCCGAGCCTAGAGCTCACAATGTATGTGTTGTTTGCTTATATACAACCTTTTGGCCATTATATGCACCTCTATGACTTAAGTTTTTGCCAAGCTAGGTTACCTTGCTCCTGTGTTTATGCCCTACTGTCACAGCCCTGGAATTGTTTGCAATAGTTGCATAAGAGAGCATCCATGCATCATGTCTAAATTCTGAAAGTTGAATTGAGGTTAGTTGAAACCCTCAGAAATCACTTCAGAAATAATCAACATTAAAAATCTTTTCAAATGAGTCCAAGAAAATGTTCCTCCTAGTCTCTGAAAATATTGGCAAGCGGTAAAACTCAAAACAATATTTTTGGAATCTCACAGATATTTATTTTGGGCCTTTGAATTAAATCAACAACATATTTGAGTTGAATTTATTTCTGTTATATGAGAAATAAAGTTCAAGTATTTTTGTAAGTTTGCATGTGACCTTGGACTAGCTCCCTGAGCGCACATAAATTTTTTTACAGAAAGTTTCAAAATGGTTAGGTTTGTAAATCAAATCAAAAGAAAGAAAGAAAAATAGAAAACAGAAACAAATAAAAAAGGAAGTAGAGACTTACCTGAGGCCCACTTACTTGGTGGCCTAGCAGATTCGGCCCAGCCCACTTCCTCCTTCCTATCATCTTCCTCCCCAGGCCAGTAGGCAGAGCGCGTGGTCGCAGCGCGCCGGCACGCGCCCCGGCCACCTCCTGCTTGTCACTCCCCCAACACTCTGGACGTCTCCACGCACTCCCCCTCGACCCCCTGCACCTCTCCTCTCTCTCTCCCTCGAGCGCTCTCCCCTCCTATGCCTCTCTCCCATGCGATCACCGAACGTGCACGTCACCGCCGCTTGTCGTTGCCGCGACCACCGGCCCTCCCTCGCCTCCCCGACCGGTCCACGAGCTCCGTGACGTCATCCTCGACCCCCTCACCGAGCCACGCCTCGCCGGAAGCCCTGCAGCGTCGCCCTCGAGCTCGTCTTCAACCTCCGGCCGCCGGCAACCTCACCTTCGATTCGCCGCCATCCGTGCTTCCCCGGCCTCCCTGAGCTTCTTTTCAGCACCCCTGTGAGCTCCTGATCCTCCCCCTATGCTCTCCCCCTCTGTTCCCATTCTCTATCCACCGTCCCCGTGCACCCGAGCTTCGGCCACCGCCATGGCCGGCGAGCCTTGCGCTCGCGAGCTCCTCCGCTCAAACTCGCCGCATGGTTGTGCTCCTGGAGCTCCCAGGAGTCCAGAGAACCCCCTTGTCCAGCCGCTAGCACTCCGTAGCCTTGTCCCGCTCGATGTCCGAACACCGGCCGCCGCGCTTGTCATCGCCGGCGACGATTTCGGCCACCCTAGGCCCAAACACCGTCACCACTAGATGCGGACGAGCATCTGCATAACGTAGATGCCCTCAGCCGGCCATTTGGTCGCCGGAGGAGGAATCCCGCACCTCGCCGCCGCGTCTGGCCTCGCCGGCATCGAGTCGCCGGTGGATTAGCCCCGGTTGACCAGGGATTTGACCCCCCTGGGTCACTGACATACGGGCCCCACCCGGCTAACCAAGTTAGTTAGGGTTAATCTAAATTAAATTAGTTAGTTAGCCACTGAGATATGGGCCCCACTATCAGGTTTGACTTGGACCAGCCCCTTTGACCTGCTGACATCACACCAACATCATGCTGACGCAGTAATGCCTTTTCTGGATTTATTCTTATTCAGAAAATCCAGAAAATTGCCTAAACTTCAAAAATTCATAGTAATTCAACCGTAACTCCAAATCAAATAAATTATATATGAAAATGATCAGAACAATCCAATCTATCCATCTGTACCATTTTCATGCATGTTACAACAAGTTTTGGCTACTGTTTAGGACAAATCAAATGAATGGCATTTAAATAACCATATGCGGAGTTTGAATTTGAACCTTGGGTTCAAACCAACTACACTTAATTGTGTTGCTAGTTGCATTAGGCCAAATCACATCATATTGCCATGTCATAATCATGCATCATAATTGTTGCATTGCACTGATTGTGTTCTTCCTTGTTTGCCGGTGTTTGTCCCATCTCGATAGACGTGGTTCCGACGATGTGATCGATGACACTGATGAAGAACTATACTATCTTCAGAAGTGCCAGGCAAGCAAAACCCCCTTGTTCATTCTGATACAATCCCACTCTCTCGCTCTTGCTCTCTTTTACTGCATTAGGACAACAACAATTCAACTGTTACATGCTGCGGTAGTTGAACCCCTTTCCTCTACATGACCTGTCATTTCCACAGTAAATAGATGAAACCCACTAGCATGAGTAGGAGTTGTTTGAGCCCTGATGTGCCTACTCATTCATGCTTGTTTGTCATGCCTGCTACTGCTTAGAGTTGAGTCAGGTCCGATTCATCGGGGATGAATTGGAATGTGGTGAGCATGTCCTACTGTTGAGAGCTAAGTGTGTGAACACGATTTGGTAAAGGTAGTGGTGAGAGGCCATGTAGGAGTACATGGTGGGTTGTCTCATTGCAGCCGTCCTCAGGAACTGAGTTCTGTGTTTGTGATCCATGAACAGTTACTACCACACATTGGGTTCCGGTAACTCGACCCCTCTCGACTTATTAATCTACTCGATCTCTGTCCAGGAGTTGCAACTAGTTTGTGGTGTTTGTAGGTAGTGTTAGTAGTCTACCAAGTGGCACCCGGTACAAGTGGGCTTGGGACAGACTAGGCACAGTGGCACGGTGTACCAAGTGGCACCCGGATGGTGGGTGTGGGAACCCTGCTCACATCATTTGGGGCCGTGAGCGACACCCCAGCTGGATCTCCTTGCTGATGGAACCCGAATAGGCGATAAACCTGGAGGAGAGACTTGTGTGATTAGTCAGGTCGTGGCCGACTCCCTCACCAGGCTTTCGCTTGAAGGTTGCCGAGATACATGACGTGTACATGGTGGTAAGTGGCGAGAGCGTGTGTGAAGAAGTACACCCCTGCAGGGTTATCATTATCTATTCGAATAGCCGGATTCCTCAGATATGGAAACTTGGACCCCTTGCATAGTTCATAGACAAGTGAAAGTGGATACTCTAAAATGCGCAAAATAAGCGTGAGTTCTATGGATGGCGTTCTCGTAGGGAGACGGGAGCGGATCCATAGTGGTGTATTGGTATGGTGAATATGTGGACTCGTGTGCGCCACCTCAAAAGAGTTACTTGCAGTCATAGTTTAGGATAGCGACTGAGTCCAAGCTGGCTTGCTGCAATCAAACTCCACCACCCCCCTTTGTTGATACTGATGCATATGTAGCTAGTTCTGATGTAAGTCTTGCTGGGTACATTTGTACTCACGTTAGCCTATTTTATGTTTTGCAGAGAGACATCAGTCTCGCTAGTAGTTCCGTGTGGACTTCGACGTTTAGCTTGATACCTCAGCTACGATCTTGTGCCCTCGACAGGATCTTGTAGATAGTCAGGCTTCTCAGCCTTTTTCATTTGTAGATGTGTGTACTCAGACATGTTAAGCTTCCGCGTGTGCTTTGACTTGTATGCTCTGAATGTTGGGTCATGAGACCTATGTTTGTAATATCTCGCTCCTCGGAGCCTAATGAATAATACCTTGAGTCGTAGAGTTATGTTGTGATGCCATGTTGTATTTACACATATCGAGCATATTGTGTGTATGATTGAAATGCTTGGTATGTGTGGGATTCAACAACCTAGTTGTTCATCCTTGGTAGCCTCTCTTATGGGGAAATGTAGTCTTGTGCTTCCATGAGCTATAGTAGTCCGCTACAGCCCGGTTCACCGGAGTCCTGCTAGCCCAGCACTACTACTCCGGAACACTTGACTGGCCGACATGTGATTCACTTCGTTCCTGTGTCTGTCCCTTCGGGGAAATGTCACGCGGTGACATCCGGAGTCCTACCTAGCCTGCTATAGCCCGGTTCACCGGAGTCCTGTTAGCCCAGTGCTACAGCCCGGATTCGCATGCTGCTGACCGACATGCTCGATGTTGATTCATGTATGCCTGTCCCCGTAAGTTAGTGCCACTTTGGGTTCACGACTAGTCATGTCGGCCCGGGTTCTCTGTCATATGGATGCTAGCGACACTATCATATACGTGAGCCAAAAGGCGCAAACGGTCCCGGGCCATGGTAAGGCGACACCCATGGGAATACCGTGCGTGAGGCCGCAAAGTGATATGAGGTGTTACCGGCTAGATCGATGTGACTTGGAATCGGGGTCCTGACACCAACGTTCCCGATTGTTCGGCTAGGGTGTAAAGGGAGCAACTCTGCGATTGTTACAGTTGTGTCATCCAGACATGTACCTCAGACGGGTGAAGCCGAAAGCTAGCATTCTTAAGAGAATAATTGGTCGGCAATCAAACGACAGATTGCTACATTATTGTAACCACCCTAACACTGGGGGACAACTTTCTCCGTATTGCGGACCAAAGCCACGACACGCATAATTACAACATGCCAGCCCAAGGAAAGGAACCCTTAACAAAACTATTCTCCTTGGAAGATGTTTCTTACATATGTAGTATAACATACATCCCGAACTAATTTTTTTTGTCTATTGGAACACAATGACTGGGTTGCCTGGTTTCCGGACATAGTGAATGCTTCTTTTCATTCCACATAGTATCCAGAAACACTCCACCATTTTGGCTCGGAGGTTAAAGTCAAAAGCCTGCAATGAAAAACTTTTCACATGTTCGGATAAAGGTACATGTTGATCATAACGTACATTAATACATTAAATCAGATACCTATTCCTTATCTATTCCATCTATAAGACTGTCTAACCTACAGTCTTCTGCAAATACTTCGCAACTACCATTACTTGGTCATACACCAAATTTACTGGAATTTCTTTCCCGTCTGGTCCTTGTGGTCCCACTTGGGCCATATGATTTGGATCTAGCTTGGTGAAGCGTGTTTTCACCATGGCCCGGGCTTCTCGTGCGCCTTCACGGTAGGCAAATGTCTTCCATAGCTCAAATCGGCGCCGAGCACCTTTGAACAGGTGGCCAAACCCTCCATACTTTCTGGAGGGGTATCAGATGGCCATAATGCCTTCACCATAATCCTTATGGCTTTCCGGGCCCGAGCATGTACCACAGACAGCTCCTTCAGCATGTCGCGTTGAAATCCGGATACTTCTTCTTCTGGTCGACCAGTTAATAGACCTACAACAACAGAGTCATGACGTTCTGAATTATGGACTAAACATGAGCCCTTGGGGTGGTTTTAAATAAGAAAGGAAGACATATCGAACATGCCTCCCTTCAGCTTCTCATTTTCTTTCAGTGCGGCCGATGACTGAGCCCTTAAGCTCTTTATCTCTTCGGATTGTTTGTCTTTTTCCTCCTCGTGTTTTTCCTTCCCGGACACGCTCATTACAGCCTTTTTCATTTCCGACAGTTCGGCGGTGACAACATTTAGCTGCGTTTCATTTATCTTTAGCTCCTGGGTTAGGGCATTATTCTTCTCTTTGAGAACCTGCAGGGTCATATCGATCCTTTAATAGGTTTGCCTCATCGCTTCAAGTCTGGGGGGCTACTGGCATACAACTATCAAAATTGCATAAGCTTTTACCTATATATCCTTTGAGAATAACTGAGTGACTCCGGCAAGTCCATCTTGAGCGGCTCGGATATATGCATCCACCAAGCTTAGTGCGGTAAACTCTTGCTCGGAAAAGGCTGGAGCGCTCATGGCCTCTTTCAATCGACGGTGATTCATCACGCTCTCCACTTCAGAATTCGTGATAGATACGTCGTCCGAATCCCCATGAGGTGGCAGAACTGGCATTGCATCGGCTCTCGTCCTAGTTGGCGAGTCCGGCACCAGATTGGTGGGCATTCAGCTAACATGGCGTTTTCCCACAGTCTGTCGCGTGTTTTTCCTGACATCAAAGATAATAGGAGACTATAAACAATCCGGACTCGTGCCTAGGCATGTATTAAGCAAACATACCTCTTGGACTTTGAGGTTTCTGCAGCGCTGTCGGTCCTCTTTCATTTTGAATGACGACCCTACACAAGGGCCGCCCTTGAGGAGGTACGGTTTGCCGAGTGCCGATCCTATTAAAGTACGAATCAGTATAATGAATAAAGGTGCAAGTAGGGACTTCCTTTTAAGAGCCCTCCGAATACTTACGATGGGGAAGGGATAGAGGCGGGGGTAGTCGGCGGTGATAGCCACTTCCGAGCCGTCAAGGCTCGCTTGATAAAATACCCCATCATCAAACTCTATGTATATATCCAGATCCTCGCGAAAGCCAGGGTCTTCATCGCGATTATGGTCCTCTGGCTGTGGGGCAGGACAGTGAACATCCTCGATCATCTTCCGCCAGGACTGTTTTAACAAAGAACAAATTGGATTAGCATGCCGTGACAGCAATAAGGCAACACAGATAATCGAGGTCTTACCCATTCAATGGGGCTGTACATGGAATAGCCTTCCCGGCAGTTTAAGCAAAGGAAATCTTATTTTTCACCCTTATACAGATCGGCCAAGATTGTGGCCAATTCGGCAGGGGTATCCGTACCCTTCCGCCTATAGCGGGACGTGTCATCTTCTCCGTTGTAACACCATAAGGGAGTTACTCTAGATTGGAGAGGCTGAATGCATCTCTTTATTGCAATAGACATAACCTCGAATATCGAGAGCTCGTTATGGGCTAGTAACCTGACCTTGCTAACCAACCTTTTTATTTCCGCACTTTCTTCCTCCTTGGGACTTCGGGGTCGCCAGTTGAAACACTTCTTTAAAGGAGCGCTGGAGAATTCAGGGAGGCCGTGCCGAACCGGGTTCGACAGTGGAACGTCATCCTTGTAGAACCATTCTGAAGACCACCGTGGGTATACCTCTTGGGGGTTCCTATGAGGTATCCGGATCCAGCTATACGCCATACTTCGTCACCGCCCACTTCAAATATGGGGCCTCCTCGATGGCGGGGAACGAGGCAAAAGAACTTCCTCCATAGTTCAAAATGGGCCTCAATGTCTAAGAACAGTTCGCAGAGGGATACGAAATCTGAGAGTGCAGAATCGAACCTGGGGTAAGGTTGTGCAGTTGGATGCCGTAAAACTCCAATAGGCCCCTGAGAAAGGGATGGATTGGAAATCCTAGGCCCCGCAACAGGAATGGGATGAAGCACACCCTATCCTCCTTATTAGGGTTGGGGAAGTTCTCAGCCATCACATCGTTACCGATGGAAGCCAATCCCACACGAACAGGGACTAGATCTGCGAGGGGAAGATAGCCATCCGTCTGGAGTCAACTCAGCTGAAGATGAGGCACTGAGCAACTCTGCCAATCAACCTCTTGAGGGCCATGGGGGCGCAAAGAGGAGCCTGGGGCACTGGCCATGTTGGGAGGCTTTTTTCGTGGCTAATCTTTATGGTTTTCCTTTTGCGCAATGTGAGATGGCATTTGGGGATCTAAATCTCCTTATATAGATGCTGTCCGAGCGCGATGAGGGGCTTATTTGCAAAAAATCACGGTCTGTTTGTATTCACCCAGGTGCGCGGAAATTAAAGCGACAACAGGAAGGAGTCATAAAGACAGAACATAGAGGTCAGAACTAGACTATCTTTTGTCCGAAGTACACTGAAGAACCTGCCTTGCAAAGCCAAAGACATAAGCCGGATAGTACGATGTCATTGAAGGCAAGTTCGGGGGCTACCCCGTGTCCGGATGGGACTCTCCTTGGCGTGGAAGGCAAGCTTGGCGTTCGGATATGAAGATTCCTTTCTCTGTAAACCAACCATGTACACCCCTAGCCCCCTCCGGTATCTATATAAACCAGAGGGTTTAGTCCGTAGAGGCAATCATAATCATACAGGCTAGACATCTAGGGTTTAGCCATGACGATCTCATGGTAGATAAACTCTTGTAACCCCTATACTCATCAAAGTCAATCAAGCAGGACGTAGGGTTTTACCTCCATCAAGAGGGCCCGAACCTGGTGCTACCTCTTGAGCACTGCCTTGGTTTTCCCCGAAGAGGAAGGGATGATGTAGCAAAGTAGCGTAAGTATTTCCCTCAGTTTTTGAGAACCAAGGTATCAATCCAGTAGGAGGCTACGCGCGAGTCCCTCGCACCTGCACAAAACAAATAAATCCTCGCAACCAATGCAAATAGGGGTTGTCAGTCCCTATAAGGCCACTTACGAGAGTGAGATCTGATAGATATGATAAGATAATATTTTTGGTATTTTTATGATAAAGATGCAAAGTAAAATAAAGGCAAAGTAAATAGCAAAGGAAATAACTAAGTAGTAGGAGATTAATATGATAAAGATAGACCCGGGGGCCATAGGTTTCACTAGTGGCTTCTCTCGAGAGCATAAGTATTCTACGGTGGGTGAACAAATTACTATTGAGCAATTGACAGAATTGAGCATAGTTATGAGAATATCTAGGTATGATCATGTATATAGGAATCACGTCCGAGACAAGTAGACCGACTCCTGCCTGCATTTACTACTATTACTCCAATCATCTACCGCTATCCAGCATGCATCTAGAGTATTAAGTTAAAAAGAAAGTAACGCCTTAAGCAAGATGACATGATGTAGAGGGATAAACTCATGCAATATGAAGAAAACCCCATCTTGTTATCCTCGATGGCAACAATACAATACGTGCCTTGCTTCCCTTACTGTCAACAGGAAAGGACACCGCAAGATTGAACCCAAAGCTAAGCACTTCTCCCATTGCAAGAAAGATCAATCTAGTAGGCCAAACCAAACTGATAATTCGAAGAGACTTGCAAAGATAACCAATCATACATAAAAGAATTCAGAGAAGATTCAAATAGTATTCATAGATAGACTTGATCATAAACCCACAATTCATCGGTCTCAACAAACACACCGCAAAAAGAAGATTACATCGAATAGTTCTCCATAAGAGAGGGGGAGAACATTGTATTGAGATCCAAAAAGAGAGAAGAAGCCATCTAGCTACTAACTATGGACCCGTAGGTCTGAGGTAAACTACTCACACTTCATAGGAGGGGCTATGCTGTTGATGTAGAAGTCCTCCATGATCGATGCCCCCTCCGGCGGAGCTCCGGAACAGGACCCAAGATGGGATCTCGTGGATACAGAAAGTTACGGCGGTGGAATTAGGGTTTTGGCTCCGTATCTGATCGTTTGGGGGTACGTAGGTATATATAGGAGGAAGGAGTATGTCAGTGGAGCAACAGGGGCCCCACGAGAGTGGATGGCGCGCCTGGGGGGGGGGGGGTAGCTGCACCCCCCTACCTCGTGGCCTCCTCTTTTCTTTCTTGACGTAGGGTCCAAGTCTCCCGGGTCTTGTTCGTTGAGAAAATCACGTTGAAGGTTTCATTTCGTTTGGACTCCGTTTGATATTCCTTTTCTTTGAAACCCTAAAACAAGCAAAAAACAGCAATTCTGGGCTGGGCCTCCGGTTAATAGGTTAGTCCCAAAAATAATATAAAAGTGGATAATAAAGCCCAATAATGTCCAAAACAGTAGATAATATAGCATGGAGCAATCAAAAATTATAGATACGTTGGAGACATATCACCTGGGTAAACATCGTGTCCCCTGCCTCCTATTACCTTCGATCCTTAGACGCACAGTTCAGGACCCCCTACTAGAGATCTGCCAGTTTTGACACCGACAGTGGTGCTTTCGTTGAGAGTTCCTCTGTGCTGTTGACAAAGGATTCGATGTCTTATTCAATCATCCACAATGATGTCGTTTCGGGGGGAGATTCCCCCCGGCCAAATTTTCATATTCGGTGGCTTCGCGCTGCGTGCCAATTCGATTGGCCACCTCGAGCAGATCGACAGCTACGCTCCTGGTCATCGGGTCAGTTTCGGGAACCTAAACTATGTCGCTGATATCTGAGGAGATTTGATCTTCGAAGGGTTCACGCCCCCGATTACCGCTCTGGCCTTAGATCCAGAGCAGGCCGACAGGTCGGAAGACGGGAGTCTAGAGCCCACCAGACTCTTCGCACTTATGGAGCTTGCTGCTAGAGAAGCGCCGGACACCCCGCCAGACTCTAGGTCTGAACTCTCGAGGTCCATGGCAAGCAAGCGCTGCCAAGAGGCTCCAACTCCGGACAGCCCCACGGACTCTCGTTTCTCTATCCAACCCTCGCCTTTAAACAAGGCTCCGGACTTAATGCGATCACTCGCCATTACGGAAGGATCACTTTCGAATTATGCCCAGCCCAGACTAGGGGCTGAGAGCGGGAAATTTTACATCCCACACACCACCCACTTCGTAGCCACTGTCGAGGATCTAATCGACATGCTGGACTACGCCTCCGAAGACATCGACGGTATGGATGACGACGCTGTAGACGAACAAGGCCAAAACCCTCTGTTCACCGAAAGATGGACGGCCACCTCCGCATACGACGTGTACATGGTGGACACACCCAAAGAGGATGGCGACGACGGGAAGGAGAATCCGGTTGAGGACAAGCCTACCGAAGCACCTCCTAAATATCGACATCAGCGGCGCCACTCAAAATCGCGTCGCCAAAAAGACAACAATACTGGCACCGAAGAGAATAGCACTCCGGAGAACGCCGAAGACCCCGAAGCCCCTGTCAAGCCAACATCCGAATAGGATGATTGGGAGGATGGGCAAGTTAATCCCGACGATCCTATCGGGAACTAGGGCTCAGAGGACAGTAATTACCTACCGATCTCCGAAGAGGATGTGAGCCTCGGCGACGAAGATTTCATCGTGCCAGAGGAACCCCTCGAACAAGAAGGATTTAAATGTCGGTTAATCTCCACTGCAAGAAGCCTTAAAAAGAAGCAGCAGCAGCTTCGAGCCGATCAGGATCTACTCAATGACAGATGGACTAATGTCCTGGCTGCAGAGGAATACGACCTCGAACGCCCAACTAAGAGTTACCCGAAGCACAAGCTACTGCCTCAATTTGATGACGAGGACCTTGAACCCACACTACTAAAGCATAGAACTGCTGACGAGCCCGACCGACCGCCATGTGGACGGGACAGACCGACTACTCATGCCGAACACCAGCCCGCGCCACCCTGCCCTCGAGGCAAGGAGGTAACGGCCCCGGGCTATACCTACGACTTATGAAAGGACCTAGACAATAGAGCCGGTCTGACAAGATCAATCTACGGATCCAGGGGGCGTGCTCCAACGCGCGAGGGCGGCCTTTAGACTTGGCGGGACAGACACAACCTCGCATGGGCCGAAAATCTCATACGGTCCCCATCCGAATTACGCCGCGATGTTGCCCGGTACAGAGGCGCCGCACACTCCCTATGCTTCACCGATGAGGTAATCGAGCACCAGTTCCCAGAAGGGTTTAAACACGTGAACATTGAATCATATGATGGTACAACAGATCCCGCAGTATGGATTGAAGATTTTCTTCTCCACATTCACATGGCCCACAGTGGCGATCTACAAGCCATCAAATACCTCCCCCTAAATCTTAAGGGACCAACTCGACACTGGTTAAATAGCCTCCTAGAAAATTCTATTGGCAGCTGCAAAGATTTGGAAGATGCCTTTAGAGACAACTTCCAAGGTACCTATGTACGGCCCCCGGATGCAGATGACCTTAGTCACATAGTCCAGCAACCCGGAGAGTCAGCCCGAAAATTATGGACAAGGTTCTTAATTAAAAAGAACCAAATTGTCGACTGTCCGGACGCCAAAGCCCTAGCGGCCTTTAAACACAACATCCGTGACGAATGGCTCGCCCGACACCTCGGCCAAGAGAAGCCAAAGTCCATGGTGCTACCTCTTGAGCACTGCGTTGGTTTTCCCCAAAGTAGCGTAAGTATTTCCCTCAGTTTTTGAGAACCAAGGTATCAATCCAGTAGGAGGCTACACGCCAGTCCCTCGTACCTGCACAAAACAAATAAATCCTCGCAACCAACGCGATAAGGGGTTATCAATCCCTACACGGCCACTTACGAGAATGAGATCTGATAGATATGATAATATAATATTTTTGGTATTTTTATGATAAAGATGCAAAGTAAAATAAAAGCAAAGTAAAAGCAAAGGAAATAACTAAGTATTGGGAGATTAATATGATGAAGATAGACCCGGGGGCCATAGGTTTCACTAGTGGCTTCTCTCGAGAGCATAAGTATTCTACGGTGGGTGAACAAATTACTATTGAGCAACTGACAGAATTGAGCATAGTTATGAGAATATCTAGGTATGATCATGTATATAGGCATCACGTCCGAGACAAGTAGACCGACTCCTACCTGCATCTACTACTATTACTCCACTCATCGACCGCTATCCAACATGCATCTAGAGTATTAAGTTAATGAAAACAAAGTAACGCCTTAAGCAAGATGACATGATGTAGAGGGATAAACTCATGCAATATGATGAAAACCCCATCTTGTTATCCTCGATGGCAACAATACAATACGTGCCTTGCTTCCCTTACTGTCACCGAGAAAGGACACCGCAAGATTGAACCCAACGCTATTACGCCAGCTGGCGAAAGGGGGATGTGCTGCAAGGCGATTAAGTTGGGTAACGCCAGGGTTTTCCCAGTCACGACGTTGTAAAACGACGGCCAGTGAATTGTAATACGACTCACTATAGGGCGAATTCAAAGAAGATTCAAATATTGTTCATAGATAGACTTGATCATAAACCCACAATTCATCGGTCTCAACAAATGCACCGCAAAAAGAAGATTACATCGAATAGTTCTCCACAAGAGAGGGGGAGAAGATTGTATTGAGATCCAAAAGGAGAGAAGAAGCCATCTAGCTACTAACTATGGACCCGTAGGTCTGAGGTAAACTACTCACACTTCATCGGAAGGGCTATGGTGTTGATGTAGAAGCCCTCCGTGATCGATGCCCCCTCCGGCGGAGCTCCGGAACAGGCCCCAAGATGGGATATCATGGATACAGAAAGTTATGGCTGTGGAATTAGGGTTTTGGCTCCGTGTCTGATCATTCGGGGGTACGTAGGTATATATAGGAGGAAGGAGTACGTCGGTGGAGCAACAGGGGGCCCACGAGGGTGGAGGGCGCGCCTGGGGGGGGGGGTAGGTGCGCCCCCTACCTCGTGGCCTCCTCTTTTGTGTCTTGACGTAGGGTCCAAGTCTCCTGGGTCTTATTCGTTGAGAAAATCACATTCCCAAAGGTTTCATTCCATTTGGACTCTGTTTGATATTTTTCTTCGAAACCCTAAAACAGGCAAAAAACAACAATTTTGGGCTGGGCCTCCCGTTAATAGGTTAGTCCCAAAAATAATATAAAAGTGGATAATAAAGCCCAATAATGTCCAAAACAGTAGATAATATAGCATGGAGCAATCAAAAATTATAGATACGTTAGAGACGTATCACATGGCAGCACTTACAGCACTCATGACCCACTTTTGCGCGGGAGAGGATAGCTGGTTAGCCCGCAGCAACAATGGTACCAGCGACCCTGGTACTTCTGAAACCAGAAACGGCAGCGGCAGGCCCCGACGCGACAAACACAAGCGTCAAAGTAACAATGATAATACTGAAGACACGACGGTCAATGCCCGATTCAGTGGCTCCAAATCGGGTCAATGGAAGAAGCCATTTAAAACAAATAAAGACGGTTCATCTAGCCTGGACCGAATACTCGATCAACCTTGCCAAATTCACGACACCCCCGACAAGCCTGCCAACCATACCAACTAGGCGTATCAACGGGCTATGGAGATGGCCATCAATAGTTATGAATGCGAGTGAGTAGGGATTGCCATGCAACGGATGCACTAGAGCTATAAGTATATGAAAGCTCAACAAAAGAAACTAAGTGGGTGTGCATCCAACTTGCTTGCTCATGAAGACCTAGGGCATTTTGAGGAAGCCCATCATTGGAATATACAAGCCAAGTTCTATAATGAAAAATTCCCACTAGTATATGAAAGTGATAACATAGGAGACTCTCTATCATGAATATCATGGTGCTACTTTGAAGCACAAGTGTGGTAAAAGGATAGTAACATTGTCCCTTCTCTCTTTTTCTCTCATTTTTTTATTTGGGCCTTTTCTCTTTTTTTATGGCCTCTTTGTTTTTCGTCCGGAGTCTCATCCCGACTTGTGGGGGAATCATAGTCTCCATCATCCTTTCCTCACTGGGACAATGCTCTAATAATGATGATCATCACACTTTTATTTTTCTTACAACTCAACAATTACAACTCGATACTTAGAACAAAATATGACTCTATATGAATGCCTCCGGCGGTGTACCGGGATATGCAATGAATCAAGAGTGACACGTATGAAAGAATTATGAATGGTGGCTTTGCCACAAATACGATGTCAACTACATGATCATGCTAAGCAATATGACAATGATGGAGTGTGTCATAATAAACGGAACGGTGGAAAGTTGCATGGCAATATATCTCGGAATGGCTATGGAAATGCCATAATAGGTAGGTATGGTGGCTGTTTTGAGGAAGGTATATGGTGGGTGTATGATACCGGCGAAAGGTGCGCGGTATTAGAGAGGCTAGCAAAGGTGGAAGGATGAGAAAAGTGCGTATAATCCATGGACTCAACATTAGTCATAAAGAACTCATATACTTATTGCAGAAATCTACAAGTTATCAAAGAAAAGTATTACGCGCATGCTCCTAGGGGGATAGATTGGTAGGAAAAGACCATCGCTCGTCCCCGACCGCCACTCATAAGGAAGACAATCAAAAAATAAATCATGCTCCGACTTCATCACATAACGGTTCACCATATGTGCATGCTACGGGAATCACAAACTTTAACACAAGTATTTCTTGAATTCACAACTACTCAACTAGCATAACTCTAATCACCATCTTCATATCTCAAAACAATTATCAAGCATCGAACTTCTCATAGCATTCAACACACTCATAAGGAAGTTCTTTTATTATTCTTGAATTCCAAGCATATTAGGGTTATTTAAGAAAATTACCATGCTATTTAAGACTCTCAAAATAATCTAAGTGAAGCATGAGAGACCAATAGTTTCTATAAAACAAATCCACCACCGTGCTCTAAAATATATAAGTGAAGTACTAGAGCAAAACTATATAACTCAAATGATATAAGTGAAGCACATACAGTATTCTAACAAATTCCAAATAATGTATGGCTCTCTCAAAAGGTGTGTACAGAAAGGATGGTTGTGGTAAACTAAAAAGTAAAGACTCAAATCATACAAGACGCTCCAAGCAAAACACATATCATGTGGCGAATAAAAATATAGCTCCAAGTAAAGTTACCGATAGAAGTAGACGAAAGAGGGGTTGCCTTCCGAGGCATCCCCATGCTTTGGCTTTTAGGTGTCCTTAGATTATCTTGGGGGTGCCATGGGAATCCCCAAGATTAGGCTCTTTCCACTCCTTGTTCCATAATCCATCAAATCTTTACCCAAAACTTGAAAACTTCACAACACAAAACTCAAAGTAGAAAATCTCGTGAGCTCCGTTAGCGAAAGAAAACAAAATACCACTTCAAGGTACTGTAATGAACTCATTATTTATTTATATTGGTGTTAAAACTACTGTATTCCAACTTCTCTATGGTTTATAAACTATTTTACTAGCCATAGATTCATCAAAATAAGCAAACAACACACGAAAAAACAGAATCTGTCAAAAACAGAATAGTCTGTAGTAATTTGTTGCTAGCGCAAGATCTGGAACCCCAAAAATTCTAAAATAAATTGCTGGACGTGAGTAATTTATCTATTAATCATCTGCAAAAAGATATAACTAAATAGCACTTTCCAAATAAAAATGGCAGCAGTTCTCGTGAGCGCTAAAGCTTCTGTTTTTTACAGCAAGTGTAACAAGACTTTCCCCAAGTCTCCCCAACGGTTCTACTTGGCACAAACACTAATTAAACCCAAAAAACACAAACCAAACAGAGGCTAGATAATTTATTTATTACTAAACAGGAGCAAAAAGCAAGGAATAAAAATAAAATTGGGTTGCCTCCCAACAAGCGCTATCGTTTAACGCCCCTAGCTAGGCATAACAAGCAAGGATAGATCTAGGTATTGCCATCTTTGGTTGGCAATTCTTCAATGAGGCATCTACCATCTTTAGGAATTTCTTTCTTTTTATTAATTATCAAACTTTTAGGCACAAGATCAAAAAATTCATTTGTAACAAATGGTTCCTTAATGATAGCAAAAAGATTGGGATGAATACTTATAGATTTGAGATCCGCAGTTTCCTTACTAGAGGATTCACCCTTATTTTTAGGATCATACATAAGCTTGGCAATTTTAGTGGGAGGACTTGGAGTATTCTTTACGGAATAAAAAGCGGTTCCCAAGTTGGTAATAATATCCTCAAGTTTATCGATCCTAGTGGAATCGTGATTTAATTTCTCATTAACTATGGGTTCCTTCTCTTTAATATTTTTCAAAGTGACTCTTGCTTTAGATCCATATTGAGAGATTCGGTTGTGGATCTTTTTATCCAAATTTTAAATTATCTCTATGGTAGCAACCTTATTTTCAATAATTTCAAGTCTTTGCATTACATGCTCCAAAGTTAATACAGTTCCATTAACCAAAAGAGGGGGTGAGCCAAACAAATCTATCATAGCATTATAAGAATCAAAAGTATGGCTACCCAAGAAGTTCCCTCCAGTAATAGTATCAAGGACATATATGTGTCAAGGAGTAAAGCCTACATAAAAATTGCGAAGATGAACAGAAGTAGATTGCTTCCTGGTAGATCTATTTTGAGCATTGCAAATTCTATACCAAGCGTCTTTTAGATTTTCCACCTCCCTTTGCTTAAAATTTAGAATTTCATTATCAGGAGACAACGGAGAAGATAAGGGAATAGCCATAACGACAAGCAAATGAACTAACACACAAGCAAAAAAAGCAAGCAGGCAAAAAGAGGCAAATAGAGAAAGAGTGGGAGGATAGAGAGAGACAGGGCGAATAAAACTGCAAGGGTGAAGTGGGGGGGGGAGGAAAACGAGAGGCAAATGGCAAATAATGTAATGCAGGAGATAAGTGTATGTGATGGGTACTTGGTATATTGACTTTTGCGTAGACCTCCCCGGCAACGGCGCCAGAAATCCTTCTTGCTACCTCTTGAGCACTGCGTTGGTTTTCCCCGAAGAGGAAGGGATGATGTAGCAAAGTAGCGTAAGTATTTCCCTCAGTTTTTGAGAAACAAGGTATCAATATAGTAGGAGGCTACGCGCCAGTCCCTCGTACCTACACAAAACAAATAAATCCTCGCAACCAACGCGATAAGGGGTTGTCAATCCCTACATGGCCACTTACGAGAGTGAGATCTGATAGATATGATAAGATAATATTTTTGGTATTTTTATGATAAAGATGCAAAGTAAAAGCAAAGGAAATAACTAAGTACTATTGGGAGATTAATATGATGAAGATAGACCCGGGGGCCATAGGTTTCACTAGTGGCTTCTCTCGAGAGCATAAGTATTCTACGGTGGGTGAACAAATTACTGTTGAGCAATTGACAGAATTGAGCATAGTTATGAGAATATCTAGGTATGATCATGTATACAGGCATCACGTCCGAGACAAGTAGACCGACTCCTGCCTGCATCTACTACTATTACTCCACTCATCGACCGCTATCTAGCATGCATCTAGAGTATTAAGTTAATGAAAACAGAGTAACGCCTTAAGGAAGATGACATGATGTAGAGGGATAAACTCATGCAATATGATGAAAACCCCATCTTGTTATCCTCGATGGCAACAATACAATATGTGCCTTGCTGCCCCTGCTGTCACTGGGAAAGGACACCGCAAGATTGAACCCAAAGCTAAGCACTTCTCCCATTGCAAGAAAAATCAATCTAGTAGGCCAAACCAAACTGATGATTCGAAGAGACTTGCAAACATAACCAATCATACATAAAAAAATTCAGAGAAGATTCAAATATTGTTCATAGATAGACTTGATCATAAACCCACAATTCATCGGTCTCAACAAACACACCGCAAAAAGAAGATTACATCGAATAGTTCTCCACAAGAGAGGGGGAGAACATTGTATTGAGATCCAAAAGGAGAGAAGAAGCCATCTAGCTACTAACTATGGACCCGTAGGTCTGAGGTAAACTACTCACACTTCATCGGAAGGGCTATGGTGTTGATGTAGAAGCCCTCCGTGATCGATGCCCCCTCCGGCGGAGCTCCAAAACAGGCCCCAAGATGGGATCTCATGGATACAGAAAGTTACGGCGGTGGAATTAGGATTTTGGCTCCGTGTCTGATCGTTTGGGGGTACGTAGGTATATATAGGAGGAAGGAGTACGTCGGTGGAGCAACAGGGGGCCCACGAGGGTGAAGGGCGTGCATGGGGGGGGGGGGTAGGCGTGCCCCCTACCTCGTGGCCTCCTCTTTTGTGTCTTGACGTAGGGTCCAAGTCTCCTGGGTCTTATTCGTTGAGAAAATCACGTTCCCAAAGGTTTCATTCCGTTTGGACTCCGTTTGAAATTCCTTTTCTTCGAAACCCTAAAACATGCAAAAAACAACAATTCTGGGCTGGGCCTCCGGTTAATTGGGTAGTCCCAAAAATAATATAAAAGTGGATAATAAAGCCCAATAATGTCCAAAACAGTAGATAATATAGCATGGAGCAATCAAAAATTATATATACGGTTGAGACGTATCACATGGCAGCACTTACAGCACTCATGACCCGCTTTTGCACGGACAGGATAGCTGGTTAGCCCGTAGCAACAACGATACTAGTGACCCTGGTACTTCTGAAACCAGAAACGGCAGCGGTAGGCCCCGACGCGACAAACACAAGCATCGATGTAACAATGATAATACCGAAGACACGACGGTCACTGCCGGATTCAGTGGCTCCAAATTGGGTCAATGGAAGAAGCCATTTAAAAGAAATAAAGATGGTTCATCTAGCCTGGACCGAATACTCGATCAACCTTGCCAAATTCACGGCACCCCCGATAAGCCCGCCAACCATACCAACAGAAGCTGTTGGGTCTTTAAACAAGCCGACAAGCTAAACACCGGACATAAGGAGAAGGGGTCGCCCAGTGAGGATGACGACGATGAGCCTCACCCACCGAACACCGGGGGACAAAAGAAATTTCCCCCAAGGTCAAAACGATGAATAAGATATACGCTACTCACATCCCCAAGCAGGAGCGCAAGCGCGCTCTAAGGGACGTCTATGCGATAGAGCCAGTCGCCCCAAAATTCAATCCATGGTCAGCCTGTCCGATCACTTTTGGTCGCAGAGACCATCTGACTAGTATCCGTCGTGGAGGCTCGGCCGCGTTGGTACTCGACCCAATTATCGATGGATTCCACCTTACGCGGGTCCCCATGGACGGCGGCAACAGCCTTAACTTGCTCTATCAGGACACGGTCCGCAAAATGGGTATTGATTCGTCAAGAATTAAACCCACCAAAACTACCTTTAAAGGAGTAATACTTGGTGTAGAGGCCCATTGCACGGGCTCAATCACATTGGAATTTGTCTTCGGTTCGTCGGACAACTTCCGAAGCGAGGACTTGATCTTCGACATCGTTCCCTTTCGTAGAGGCTATCATGCACTGCTCGGACGAACCGCGTTCGCTCGCTTCAATGCGATCCCGCATTACACATATCTCAAACCAAAGATTCCCGGACCACGCGGTATTATAACAGTCAATGGAAACACGGAGAGCTCCCTCCATACTAAGGAGCACACCGTGGCCCTTGCAGCGGAAGTCCAGGGCGGCCTTATCAAGCCAAACACTACATCAGCAATCAAGCCCCCGGACACGGCTAAACGCGTCCGGACTACTCGGCAGAGCAATGATCCAGCTCGTCCAGAGCTCGATTAGCAATTCGGCCTTCGTCTTAGCCCCAACCGAATTGCGGCATATGTGCCACACATACATAACTATGCACTAAAGATACCATGGGCCTAGACAGAGGCATAGTAAAGACATAGTCCACAATACGGCTTGACCCTATCTGGACCCTCATGTTTCTTTTCTCTTATTTTTTCTTTTCCAGGTTCCTTACAACCACCATCACCTTCCGACGGTACCAAGGTCCCTTTTCTAGGTCCCTCATGAGAACCCGATCGTTGATCCTTTCGAAGGATAATACACCAAGGAATAAAATCAGCATGGACGTGTGGCAGAGTATCTAAAGGATCTTTAAAGATCACATCTTCCTTTTTAGGACCCGCACACAGCTTTCCCCGGTGCCCGGCATCTAAAATAGCCTTGATGCTTATCGCATCGTTTGTAAAAATACATTTTGACGTATGAATCAGACTATAACGGAAACAATTTTTCACCCAACATATTCGGTACTGGCTTATTTCCTAATCCGTATTCCCTCTTTTTTCGTCTGATCGCCATGTACACCTCGGTACGACTTAAATCGCCAGGGGCTCCATTCGGCCATGTACATTTCTTAAAAATAAAATAAAGTCCGAACACTTCTATAGTACAATTCGACATCTCAAATATAATAATATATGCATCGGCTCTGAATCATGTCTTTGGTCAATAGTTGGGTTTTCCCGGCTCCTGTGGTTACTACCTTACGTTCCACTCGTTCAGCTATGGTAGTAATGGGAGAACTACTGCGATTGTGTTTCTGGCTCATCCAGATAAACACCTCAGTAGAGAAAGCCGAAAACTGACTGTCATGATGCGGCGAGAGCTGGTCAGCCATTCGATGACTAAGTATAAATCTCTCGCGATTTTTTCCGGATTATGCGAAGAATCGGTCTTCACCCGGGCAGGCATCTACAACACCCAAGTTCGGATAATCGAATAATACTAGGGCTGCGCCTACAATCTCATTGTCAAACTCCTATGCCTAAGTCAGAGCGATAAAGCCACATAGTCTGATTGCCTGGTTCGCCGCACTGACACCTCCTTCAAGGACCAAGCCATTGGGTCAAGTGTGTCCAAGTGCCATCCCGAACACCCCCGTACTACCTACGCGGGGGCTGAAGCCAATGACTGGCCAACTCTCAGATACCGTAAATGGCCACACTAGAGGAAAATAATTAGAGTTAAAACAAGCAACATATTATACATAAGCCTTGTTTCATAATACAAAGTTCGGGCAGCATGGGTACATTCATTCAAAGATAATGTCCTTCGAACACTGGCCCTATACAATGTGGGAACCTTCCAAGACTTGGTCAAAATACCGCTCCGGAGTGCGGCGCTCCTTGCCTGCGGGCGGTCCCTCGGTTGCCAGCTTGACGGCGTTCATCTTCGCCCACTATACCTTGACACGGGTGAAGGCCATCCGGGCACCTTCGGTATAGAGCAACCGCTTTATGGCATCTAGCTGGGGGCAGGCATTGACTAGCCACTTCACGAGCCCGAAGTAGCTGTCGGCCATGGGCTCGGTGGGCCAGAGACAAATTACAATATCCCTCATAGCTAATTCGGCCACCCTATGTAGCTCGGTAAATTGTTTCAGCTGATCGATGAGGGGCACCGGATGCTCTGGCGCAAGGTACTGTGACCAGAACAGCTTCTCCGTTGAGCTCCCCTCTTCGGCTCGGAAGAACTCTGCAGCATCAGCAATACTCCAGGGCAGATCTGCAAACGCTCCTGGAGAACTCCAAACCCGGGTCAGTAAGAGGTACCTTCTCCTCACAAATTTGCTCTGCATATTAAAGGCCTTACCAACCGCGATCTTCTTGGCCTCTTGAATCTCCCGGCAGGCTCCTTGGGCTTCAACCCGGGCCTCCTGCGCGCTTTGGAGGGCCTTAGCAAGTTCGACATCTTGATCAGTAATCTTGCGCTCCAAGGACTCACATTTGCCTATGGCATCCCGAAGCTCTTGCTGGACTTCCTCTACCCATGATTCATGCTTTTGGCGGGCGGCTCGTTCCTCCTCAACCTCCTTCTTGGCTTCGTCCAGCGCATTCTTGAGGGTCTCGACCTCAGACGCGTCAACTGTAAGTATAATTACAAAACTCGGCAAGATAACAAAACAACAAGTCATATCATTTCATATGTGAACAGGCATCACATACCTTGCTTCTCCTCCAACGGTTTGTTGGTGCGGATGAGCTCTTCATCGGCCCGCTCCAGCCTCCGCTTTAGTTTGGATATTTCGGTGGTATGAGCGGCTGCCGCTAACTTCGAAGCTTGTTTGTTCAAATAGACATGTATGATCATCTCCTGCGAAATATTCGATCCTCTGTTCGGCCTCTCTTCATGAAAGCCGAACAGAGTCTCAGGGGCTCCTAACTATACACAGGCATCCTTCTATATAGATAAAAGTACTACATCCCATACCTCAAAGCCTGTTAAAAGGCTGGTGTAGGCTTCGTTCAATCTGCTTTTAGCGGACCGAACCTTTTCAACCAGCATACCATAAGGGTACAATATTCCTGAACAATGGAGGCGCTCTGAAGCGCTTCCACTAGAGTGTCCGACGCCTCCGGATTGACAGAGGTCGCCCGCAGAGTCGACGCACCCCCTTCTTTCGAAGGAGGCTTGCTACGTCTTGAGCATGCGTTGGTTTTCCCTTGAAGAGGAAATGGTGATGCAGAAAAGTAGCGTAAGTATTTCCCTCAGTTTTTGAGAACCAAGGTATTAAACCAGTAGGAGACTACATGCAAGTCCCTCATACCTGCACGAACAATCAAGAACCTTGCAACCAACACGATAAAGGGGTTGTCAATCCCTTCACGGCCACTTGCAAAAGTGAGATCTGATAAAGATAATAAGATAAATATTTTTGGTATTTTTGTTGTATAGATTGAAAAGTAAAGATTGAAAAATAAATGGCGACAGAAATAGCTAGATGACGGGAGAATAATATAATGGAGAATAGACCCGGGGCCATAGGTTTCACTAGAGGCTTCTCTCAAGATAGCATAATCTACGGTGGGTGAGCAAATTACTGTCGAGCAATTGATAGAAAAGCGAATAGTTATGAGAATATATAGGCATGATCATGTATATAGGTATCACATCCGTGACAAGTAGACCAAAACGATTATGCATCTACTACTATTACTCCACACATCGACTGCTATCCAGCATGCATCTAGAGTATTAAGTTCATAAGAACAGAGTAACGCATTAGGCAAGATGACATGCTGTAGAGGGATAAACTCAAGCAATATGATATAAACCCCATCTTTTTATCCTCGATGGCAACAATACAATACGTACCTTGCTGCCACTGCTGTCACTGGGAAAGGAAACCGCAAGATTGAACCCAAAGCTAAGCACTTCTCCCATTACAAGAAAGATCAATCTAGTAGGCCAAACCAAACTGATAATTTGAAGAGACTTGCAAAGATATTTAAATCATGCATAAAAGAATTCAGAGAAGAATAATCAAATATTGTTCATAGATAATCTTGATCATAAACCCACAATTCATCGGATCTCGACAAACACACCGCAAAAAGAATTACATCGAATAGATCTCCAAGAGAATCGAGGAGAACTTTGTATTGAGATCCAAAGAGAGAGAAGTAGCCATCTAGCTAATAACTATGGACCTGAAGGTCTGAGGTAAACTACTCACACATCATCGGAGAGGCTATGGTGTTGATGTAGAAGCCCTCTGTGATCAATTCCCCCTCCGACGGAGCGCCGGAAAAGGCCCCAAGATGGGATCTCACGGGTACAGAAGGTTGCGGCGGTGGAAATAGGGTTTCGTGGTGCCCTTGGATGTTTTCAGGGTATATGGGCATATATAGGCGAAAGAAGTGGGTCGGTGGAGCTGCGAGGGGCCCACGAGGGTGGGGGGTGCGCCTGGCCCCCCTGGGCGCACCCTCCTACCTCGTGGCCACCTCGCTGCTTCCTTGACATCCACATATAGATACATCGGAGACGTATCAAGCATCCCCAAGCTTAATTCCTGCTCGTCCTCAAGTAGGGAAATGATAAAAATAGAATTTTTGATGTGGAATGCTTCCTAACATAATTTTCAAAGTAATTCTCTTTATTGTGGCATGAATGTTCAGATCCAAAAGATTCAAGATAAAAGTTCAATATTGACATAAAAATAATAATACTTCAAGTATACTAACTAAGCAATTATGTCTTCTCAAAATAACATGGCCAAAGAAAGTTATCCCTAGAAAATCATATAGTCTGGCTATGCTCTATCTTCACCACACAAAATATATAAATCATGCACAACCCCTATGACAAGCCAAGCAATTGTTTCATACTTTTGACGTTCTCAAACTTTTTAAATCTTCACGCAATACATGAGCGTGAGCCATGGATATAGCACTATAGGTGGAATAGAATGGTGGTTGTGGAGAAGAGAAAAAAAAGAGAAGATAGTCTCACATCAACTAGGTGTATCAACGGGCTATGGAGATGCCATCAATATATATCAATGTGAGTGAGTAGGGATTGCCATGCAACAGATGCACTAGAGCTATAAGTGTATGAAAGCTCAAAAGAAACTAAGTGGGTGTGCATCCAACTTGCTTGCTCACGAGGACCTAGGGCATTTTGAGGAAGCCCATCATTGGAATATACAAGCCAAGTTTTATAATGAAAAATTCCCACTAGTATATGAAAGTGAGAACATAGGAGACTCTCTATCATGAAGATCATGGTGCTACTTTGAAGCACAAGTGTGGTAAAAGGATAGTAGCATTGCCCCTTCTCTCCTTTTCTCTCTTTTTGTTATTTTTTTGTTTGGGCCTTTTCTCCTCTCTTTTTTATGGCCTCTTTTTTTTTGTCCGGAGTCTCATTCCGACTTGTGGGGGAATCATAGTCTCCATCATCCTTTCCTCAGTGGGACAATGCTCTAATAATGATGATCTTCACACTTTTATTTACTTACAACTCAAGAATTACAACTCGATACTAGAACAAAAATATGACTCTATGTGAATGCCTCCGGCGGTGTACCGGGATGTGTGATGAATCAAGAGTGACATGTATGAAAGAATTATGAATGGTGGCTTTGCCACAAATATGATGTCAACTACATGATTATGCAAAGCAATATGACAATGATGAAGCGTATCATAATAAATGAAATGGTGGAAAGTTGCATGGCAATATATCTCGGAATGGCTATGGAAATGCCATAATAGGTAGGTATGGTGGCTGTTTTGAGGAAGATATATGGTGGGTTTATGGTACCGGCAAAAGTTGTGCGGTACTAGAGAGGCTAGCAATGGTGGAAGGGTGAGAGTGCGTATAATCCATGGACTCAACATTAGTCATAAAGAAATCACATACTTATTGCAAAAATCTATTAGTTATCGAAACAATGTGTTGGGGAATGTAAGTAATTTCAAAAAAATTCCTATGCACACGTAAGATCATGCTGATTCATAGCAATGAGAGGGAAGAGTGTTGTCCACGTACCCTCGTAGACCGTAAGTGGAAGCATTATGACAACGCGGTTGATGTAGTCGTACATCTTCACGATCGACCGATCCTAGCACCGAAGGTACGGCTCCTCCGCGATCTGCACACGTTCGGCTCGGTGACGTCCCATGAACTCACTATCCAGCAGAGTGTCGAGGGAGAGCTTTGTCAGCACGACGGCGTGATGATGGTGATGATGATGCTACGGGAACAGGGCTTCGCCTAAGCACCGCAACGATATGACCGAGGTGGATTATGGTGGAGGGGGGCACTGCACATGGCTAAGAGATCAATGATCAACTTGTGTGTCTATGGGGTGCCCCCCTCCCCTGTATATAAAGGAGTGGAGGAGGGGGAGGGCCGGCCCTCTACTATGGCGTGCCCTAGGGAGTCCTACTCCCACCGGGAGTAGGATTCCCCCTTTCCAAGTAGGAGTAGGAGAGATGGAAGGGAAGGAGAGAAGAGAAGGAAGGAGGGGGCGCCACCCCTCCCCCTAGTCCAATTCGGACTAGGCCTTGGGGGGCGCACGACCGGTCCTAGTCAGCCCCTCTCTCTTTCCCCTAAAGCCCAATAATGCCCATATACTCCCCGGGGGGTTCCGGTAACCTCCCGGTACTCCAGAAAATGCTGAACTCATCCGGAACCATTCCGATGTCCAAACATAGGCTTCCAATATATCGATCTTTACGTATCGACCATTTTGAGACTCCTCGTCATGTCCATGATCAAATCCGGGACTCCGAACTACCTTTGGTTCATCAAAACACATAAACTCATAATACCGATCGTCACCGAATGTTAAGCGTGCGGACCCTACGGGTTCGAGAACCATGTAGACATGACCGAGACTCATCTCAGGTCAATAACCAATAGCAGAACCTGGATGTCCATATTGGCTCCCACATATTCTACGAAGATCTTTATCGGTCAAACCGCATAACAACATACATTGTTCCCTTTGTCATGGGTATGTTACTTGCACGAGATTCGATCGTCGGTATCTCAATACCTTGTTCAATCTCGTTATCGGCAAGTCTCTTTGCTCGTTCCATAATGCATCATCCCGTAACTAACTCATTAGTCACATTGCTTGCAAGGCTTATAGTGATGTGCATTACCGAGAGGGCCCAGAGATACCTCTCCGACAATCGGAGTGACAAATCCTAACCTCGATCTATGCCAACTCAACAAACACCATCGGAGACACCTATAGAGCACCTTTATAATCACCCAGTTACGCTGTGACATTTGGTAGCACACAAAGTGTTCCTTCGGTAATCGGGAGTCGCATAATCTCATAGTCATAGGAACATGTATAAGTCATGAAGAAAGCAATAGCAACAAACTAGACGATCAAGTGCTAAGCTAACGGAATGGGTCAAGTCAATCGCATCATTCTCTAATGATGTGATCCCATTAATCAAATGACAATCATGTCTATGGCTAGGAAACTTAACCATCTTTGATTCAACGAGCTAGTCAAGTAGAGCCATACTAGTGACACTCTATTTGTCTATGTATTCACACATGTACTAAGTTTCCGGTTAATAAAATTCTAGCATGAATAATAAACATTTATCATGATATAAGGAAATATTAATAACAACTTTAGTATTGCCTCTAGGGCATAATTTCTTTAGTCTCCCACTTGCACTAGAGTCAATAATCTAGTTCACATCGTCATGTGATTTAACGCCAATAGTTCACATCTTTATGTGATTAGTTCACATCTCCATGTGACTAACACCCAAAGGGTTTACTAGAGTCAATAATCTTGTTTATATCGCTATGTGGTTAACACCCAAAGAGTGATCATGTTTTGCTTGTGAGAGAAATTTAGTCAACGGGTCTGCCACATTCAGAGCCGTATGTATTTTGCAAATTTTCTATGTCTACAATGCTCTGCATAGAGCTACTCTAGCTAATCGCTCCCACTTTCAATATGTATCTAGATCGAGACTTAGAGTCATCCAGATCGGTGTCAAAGGTTGCATCGATGTAACTCTTTACGACGAACTCTTTGTCACCTCCATAACCGAGAGACATTTCCTTATTCCACTAAGGATATTTTTGACTGCTGTCCAGTGATCCACTCCTGGATCACTATTGTACCCTCTTGCCAAACTTATGGTGAGGTACACAATAGGTATGGTACACAACATAGCATACTTTATGGAACCTATGACTGAGGCATAGGGAATGACTTTTCATTCTCTTTCTATTTTTTTGTCGTGGTCGGATTTTGAGTCTTTATTCAACTTCACACCTTGCAACACATGCAAGAACTCCTTCTTTGACTTTTCCATTTTGAACTACTTCAAAATATTGTCAAGGTATGTACTCATTGAAAATATATCAAGCGTCTTGATCCATTTCTAAAGATCTTGATGCTCAATATGTAAGTAGCTTCATTGAGGTATTTCTTTGAAAAACTCTTTTTAAACACTCCTTTATGCTTTCCAGAAAATTCTACATTATTTCTTATCAACAATATGTCATTCACATATACTTATCAAAAATGTTGTAGTGCTCCCACTCACTTTCTTGTAAATACAGGCTTCACCACAAGTCTGTATAAAACCATATGCTTTGATCACTTTATCAAAGTATATATTCCAACTCCGAGATGCTTGCACCAGTCCATAGATGGATTTCTGGAGCTTGCACACTTTGTTAGCACCTTTAGGATTGACAAAACCTTCTTGTTGTATCATATACAACTCTTCTTTAAGAAATCCATTAAGGAATGCAGTTTTGACATCCATTTGCCAGATTTCATAAAATGTGGCAATTGCTAACATGATTCAGACAGACTTAAGCATCGTTACGAGTGAGAAAATCTCATCGTAGTCAACATCTTGAACTTATCGAAAACCTTTTGCGACAATTCGAGCTTTGTAGATAGTAACACTACTATCAGTGTCTGTCTTCCTCTCGAAAATCCATTTATTCTTAATGGCTCGCCGATCAACGGGCAAGTCAATCAAAGTCCATTCTTTGTTCTAATACATGGATCTCATCTCAGATTTCGTGGCCTCAAGCCATTTTGCGGAATCTGGGCTCATCATTGCTTCCTCATAGTTCATAGGTTCATCATGGTTAAGTAACATGACTTCTAGAATAGGATTATTGTACCACTCCGGTGTGGATCTTACTCTAGTTGACCTATGAGGTTCGATAGTAACTTGATCAGAAGTTTCATGATCATTATCATTAGCTTCCTCACTTACTGGTGTAGGAATCACTGGGACTGATTTCAGTGATGAACTGCTTTCCAATAAGGGAGAAGGTACAATTACCTCGTCAAGTTCTACTTTCCTCCCACTCACTTCTTTCTAGAGAAACTCCTTCTCTAGAAAGGATCCATTCTTAGCAACAAATATCTTGCCTTCGGATCTACGATAGAAGGTATACCCAACAGTCTCCTTTGGGTATCCTATGAAGACACATTTCTCCGATTTGGGTTCGAGCTTATCAGGTTGAAGCTTTTTCACATAGGCATCACAGCCCCAAACTTTAAGAAACGACAACTTGGGTTTCTTGCCAAACCACAGTTCATAAGGTGTCATCTCAATGGATTTATATGGTGCCCTATTTAACGTGAATGCAACCGTCTCTAAAGCATAACCCCAAAACGATAGCGGTAAATCAGTGAGAGACATCATAGATCGCACCATGTCTAATAAAGTGCGGTTACAAAGTTTGGACACACCATTACGTTGTGCTGTTCCAGGTGGCGTGAGTTGCGAAACTATCCCGCATTGTTTCAAATGAAGTCGAAACTCATAACTCAAATATTCATCTCCGCGATCAGATTGCAGAAACTTTATTTTCTTGTTACGATGATTTTCCACTTCACTCTGAAATTCTTTGAACTTTTCAAATGTTTCAGACTTATGTTTCATCAAGTAGATATACCCATATCTGCTCAAATCATCTGTGAAGGTCAGAAAATAACGATACCCGCCGCGAGCCTCAACACTCATTGGACCTGCATACATCAGTATGTATTATTGATACGTCTCCAAAGTATCTATAATTTTTGATTGTTCCATGCTATTACATTATCAACCTTGGATGTTTTATATGCATCTATATGCTATTTTATATGATTTTTGGGACTAACCTATTAACCTAGAGCCCAGTGCCAGTTTCTGTTTTTTCCTTGTTTTAGAGTATCACAGAAAAGGAAAATCAAACAGAGTCCAATTGACCTGAAACTTCACGGAACTTATTTTTGGAACGAAAGCGATCCAGAAGACTTGGGGTGTACATAAGGGAAGCAACGAGGAAGACACGAGGCAGGGGGCGCGCCCTCCACCCTCGTGGGCCCCTCGTGGCTCCCCTGACGTATTTCTTCCTCCTATATATATATATCCATATACCCTAAAAACTTCGAGGAGCGGAATAGATCGGGAGTTTCACCGCGAGAAGCCTTTGTAGCCACCGAAAACCAATCTAGACCCATTCCGGCACCCTGCCAGAGGGGGAATCCCTCTCCGGTGGCCATCTTCATCATCCCAGCGCTCTCCATGATGAGGAGGGAGTAGTTCTCCCTCGGGGCTGAGGGTATGTACCAGTAGCTATGTGTTTGATCTCTCTCTCTCTCTCTCTCTCTCGTGTTCTTGAGGTGGTATGATCTTGATGTATCGCGAGCTTTGCTATTATAGTTGGATCTTATGATGTTTCTCCCCCTCTCCTCTCTTGTGATGAATTGAGTTTTCCCTTTTAAGTTATCTTATCGGATTGAGTCTTTAAGGATTTGAGAACACTTGATGTATGTCTTGCCGTGCTTATCTGTGGTGACAATGGGATATCACGCGATCCACTTGATGTATGTTTTGGTGATCAACTTGCGGGTTCCGCCCATGAACCTATGCATAGGGGTTGGCACACGTTTTCGTCTTGACTCTCCGATAGAATCTTTGGGGCACTCTTTGAATTTTTTTGTGTTGGTTTGAATAGATGAATCTGAGATTGTGTGATGCATATCGTATAATCATACCCACGAATACTTGAGGTGACATTGGAGTATCTAGGTGACATTAGGGTTTTGGTTGATTTGTGTCTTAAGGTCTTATTATAGTACGAACTCTAGGATAGATTGAATGGAAAGAATAGCTTCGTGTTATTTCACTACAGACTCTTGAATAGATCGATCAGAAAGGATAACTTTGAGGTGGTTTCTTACCCTACCATAATCTCTTCGTTTGTTCTCCGCTATTAGTGACTTTGGAGTGACTCTTTGTTGCATGTTGAGGGATAGTTATATGATCCAATTATGTTATTATTGTTGAGAGAACTTGCACTAGTGAAAGTATGAACCCTAGGCCTTGTTTCAACGCAATGCAATACCGTTTGTGCTCAGTTTTATCATTAGTTACCTTGCTGTTTTTATATTTTCAGATTACAAAAACCTTTATCTACCATCCATATACCACATGTATCACCATCTCTTCGCCGAACTAGTGCACCTATACAATTTACCATTGTATTGGGTGTGTTGGGGACACAAGAGACTCTTTGTTATTTGGTTGCAGGGTTGCTTGAGAGAGACCATCTTCATCCTACACCTCCTACGGATTGATAAACCTTAGGTCATCCACTTGAGGAAAATTTGCTACTGTCCTACAAACCTCTGCACTTGGAGGCCCAACAACGTCTACAAGAAGAAGGTTGTGTAGTAGACATCAAGCTCTTTTCTGGCACCGTTGCCAAGGAGGTTAGCGCTTGAAGGTATATCTTTAGATCTTGCAATCGAATCTTTTTATTTCTTGTTTTAGCACTAGTTTAGTTTATAAAAGAAAATTCAAAAAAAGGAATTAAGGGTACCTCATATGCTTCATCTTTTTAATATCTATCATGAAAATAAGGATTCCGATAATTGTGCTCAAGTGATAGAAGAAGAATGCATTAGAATGTTTGGACTATATATTTGAATGATGAGCATGATTGCAATGTTGTTAGTATGAATTCCTTGAATATCCATGATGCTAATGATATGCAAAGCCACAAGCTTGGGGAAGCTATGTTTGATGAAGATGATATTTTTTGTCCCCCAAGTTTTGATGAGCAAATTTATTATGATGAAAGCATGCCTCCTATTTATGATGATTATATTGATGAAAGTGGATTTGGAGAGGTCATGACTTTATTTTGTGATGAATCCACTATTCTGAAAGAGGTTCCAATTGATTATGAGAACAAAGTTGTTGTCTATGATGATTATTGTGATGACTTGTATGATATAAAGAATAATGATATCCATGAAACTTGTCATCATGATTTTAGTTTTCAATTGGATTATGCCTCACATGATAATTATTTTGTTGAGTTTGCTCCCACTATTATTCATGAATTTTCTTATGTGGAGAGTAATAAAAATTCTATGCTTGTAGATCATGAAAAGAATGCTTTATGTGATGGTTATATTGTTGAATTTATTCATGACGCTACTGAAAATTATTATGAGAGAGGAACATATGCTTGTAGGAATTGCAATAATATCAAGTTTCCTCTCTATGTGCTTAAAGTTTTGAAGTTATGCTTGTTTTACCTTCCTATGCTAGTTGATTATTGTTCCCACAAGTTGTTTGCTCATAAAAACCCTATGCATAGTAAGTGGGTTAGACTTAACTATGCTAGTCATATTCTTCATGATCCTCTCTTTATGTTTTAATTCATATCTTTTATGTGAGCATCATTGAAATCATCATGCCTAGCTAGGGGCATTAAATGATAGCACTTGTTGGGAGGCAACCCAATTTTATTTTTGTTCCTTGCTTTTTGCTCCTGTTTAGAAATAAATAATTTATCTAGCCTCTGTTATTATTGAGTTTTTATGTTTTAGTTAGTGTTTGTGCCAAGTAGAACTGTTGGGAAGACTTGGGGAAAGTCTTGTTGATCTTGCTGTAAAAAACAGAAACTTTAGCACTCACGAGAATTGCTGCCATTTTTTATTGGAGAGTGCTATTTAGTTAATTATTTTTTCAGATGATTAATAGATAAATTCCTCACGTCCATAAATTTATTTTAGAATTTTATGAGTTCCAGAAGTATACGTTTGATACAGATTACTACAGACTGTTCTGTTTTTGACAGATTCTGTTTTCTATGTGTTGTTTGCTTATTTTGATGAATCTATGAGTAGTATCGGAGGGTATAAACTATAGAGAAGTTGGAATACAGTAGACATTACACCAAATTAATTTATAATGAGTTCACAACAGTACCTAAGTGGTGATTTATTTTCTTATACTAACGGAGCTTACGAGTTTTCTGTTAAGTTTTGTGTTGTGAAGTTTTCAAGTTTTGGGTAAAGATTCGATAGATTATGGAACAAGGAGTGGCAAGAGCCTAAGCTTGGGGATGCACAAGGCACCCCAAGGTAATATTCAAGGACAACGAAGAGCCTAATCTTGGGGATGCCCCGGAAGGTATCCCCTCTTTCGTCTTCATTCATCGGTAACTTTACTTGGAGCTATATTTTTATTCACCACATGATATGTGTTGTGCTTGGAGCGTCATTTCATTTTATTTTGTTTTGCTTGCCGTCGGTGTCAAAACCGGCGGATCTCGGGTAGGGGGTCCCGAACTGTGCGTCTAGGCCGGATGGTAACAGGAGGCAGGGGACACAATGTTTTACCTAGGTTCGGGCCCTCTTGATGGAGGTAAAACCCTACGTCCTGCTTGATTAATATTGATGATATGGGTAGTACAAGAGTAGATCTACCACGAGATCAGAGAGGCTAAACCCTAGAAGCTAGCCTATGGTATGATTGTATGTTGTAGTTGTTGTCCTACGGACTAAAACCCTTCGGTTTATATAGACACCGGAGAGGGTTAGGGTTACACAAGGTCGGTTACAAAGGAGGAGATATCCATATCCGTATTGCCTAGCTTGCCTTCCACACTAAGTAGAGTCCCATCCGGACATGAGACGAAGTCTTCAATCTTGTATCTTCATAGTCTAACAGTCCGGCCAATGGAGATAGTCCGGCTGTCCGGAGACCCCCTAATCCAGGACTCCCTTAGTAGCCCCTGAACCAGGCTTCAATGACGATGTGTCCGGCACGCAGTATTGTCTTCGGCATTGCAAGGCGGGTTCCTTCTCCGAATACATCACAGAAGAATTTGAATACAAGGATAGTGTCCGACCCTGCAAAATAAGTTCCACATACCGCCATAGAGAGAATAATATTTTCGCAAATCCAATTTGCTGACTTGTTTTGGCAGCATGATGTTATGTCATAGCCCGGTGATTATTCGAACCATTTTTCTTCAACCATCTCCACACATAACGCGAGGCGGTTTCTTGACACGTCTTGTCAAAGCAGAGATCATGTTCCCCCAATTACGGGATTCTCATTAATGCGGTCGTGGGTAACCCAACCATGTCTAGGACTCCTAGATTATAGGCAAATCCTAAACGGCTACGGAGAGGACGCTTGATATTCACCCTCTTTATAAAGGGACAAGGTTTTTGCTTTTTCCCTCTCGTGCTCAATCGAAACCTTCCCCCGCCTCGAGTTCCAACACCCAAAGCCCAGGTTAGGTGCTCCGTATCTTCAATCATGTCCGGATCCAGCCTTCAAGGCCGATGGATGCCCTCCTCTGTGACGGAAGAGGACATCAAGAAGTTGAGGGAGGCCAGATACCTGACCGTCGAGGTTTTGCATTGGCTACCTGCTCGAGGGCAGGTCATCCCTACTCCTGAACCCAACGAGAACGTCGTGTTCGTCTCCCACTTCCTCCGAGGCCTAGGCCTCACTCTGGATCCCTTCGTCAGGGGTTTGATGTTCTATTACGGGCTAGATTTCCACGATCTAGCTCCGGACTCCTTTCTCCACATCTCGACATTTATGCTCGTGTGTGAGGCCTTCCTTCGCATTACCCCTCACTTCGGCCTGTGGCTCAAGACCTTTGAGGTGAAGCCGAAGATGATCGAGGGGCAACATGCAGCGTGCGGAGGTGCATCAATAGGCAAGATGGCAGGAGCTCCATGGCCGAAAGGTTCCTTTCCAGAGGTGTCCGAATTATGGCAACGGGAGTGGTTTTACGTCACGGCTCCCAGAAGTGCCAAGTGGGCGGCTTCCCCCGCTTTCTGCTCGGGCCCCCCACCACAACTAATGTCATGGATTACCAGAGGTCTAAGCTGGGTTCCAGCCAAGGACATGCCTATACTGCAAAGCCGCATTCGAGATCTCTTCAAGGGAGATTTTAATTTGGTCGTGGTGATACAAGTTATGGTGGTTCGTCAAGTCCAGCCTTGCAAACGCCGGCCCCTTCGCTTGTGGGAGTTCAACCCAGAAGGACCGCGTGCCATTCAAAGTTTCCTCGGCCTGACGCACGAGGAGATGTACAAGTCATTCTTCGGACCTCAAATAGAGTGCCCGGATACTACCGAGGACGTGGGCCTGAGCAGTAACCGCGCCGCCGAACAAGTAAGAAATCCTCTAGCCGAACACACTGTCTTTTATTCATCATGAAGTTATTTCTGAGAGTTTGCTCTTTGACCAGGACTGGCTAACAAAGGCGAAGATGATTCGGTGTTTGGCCCTCCTCCCTGAGGGTTTGGAAAATCCGGTATTAGAAAAGATGCTCGAGCTCGCACCTTGCCCGGAGCCCTCGAAGGAAGATATGGGGGGGGGGATAATACGGGCGGACGCAGGCCCCCATCACTGCCAGTTCCAACCGAGGGAATGAGCGTCTCCATGAAGGAGGATAACCAGGGGAGGAAAATGACTGCTTCCGAGGATTCGGAAGCCGAGGCCTCCAAACGGGAGGGTCCTGCCTCGGGGGGTGCTTTTGCCGCACAAAGTCCGCGGGGGGATCAGCCCTCCAACGAGTCGTAAGTGATCCAAAATACTTTAATAGTGAAGGTATACTATCTTTTTCTGAGAAAATAACCACCGCATATATCTTGCAGTTCGGGCCTTAGCCCCTCTCAGCTGAGCTCGTCTTCGGGGGATCTTCTTCCAGAGATGATGGAGAGCGAAACGCCTCCCCCGGACTCCTCCACTCAAGAAGCGGGCGACCCCGAAGTGTTGTCACGGAGGGCCTCTCCGGATCCGGTGAGGCTAGAAGATAATCCCATAGACCCCCGAAGTCCCCAGCGTCGGGCTCCCGAAGAGAGCAAACAAAAGAGTCCAGCACCGTCTGGTATGCGGTCGGACGTTCTGAGGGAGCTGGTGGGGCGAGCGGCCATCTTAGAAGAATACCGTACGCTGATGGGTACGGTGATGGAGAGAATTTCGTCCGCCTAAAGTGGATTACATGAAGCCTTTATGAGTCTACTGACAGGCTTTGAGGTACGTGAGATAATATGTGATAGTATCGCACATGTTAGGTGTGCCCTATGTAGATAGTAGCCCCTGAGACTCTGGTTGTCGTCGAGAACGGCGGCGAACAGAGGATCATAGTCCCAGGCAATAACCATACTGCCCTTATGTGCAGGCGGTGGAAGCTCCGGTGGCTAGCCGGACTAGTGAGTTTGCCGAATTAAAACGGCAACTGGATGCGGCAGACGCCGACATCGGGCTTGTCAACAAGAGGCTTGACGAGGCACATGGTAAGTGTTATTATCTGGTGAATGCCACATAGTAAGAGCAGCATGATGCCAGTATCTTTAATATGTTGTGACTGCAGATGGAGCTGCCACCGTGGAAACCTTGCGGGCAGAACTTGCCCGAGCCAAGGAACAAGCGAGGATTAGTAATGCGGCTACTTTGAAGGCGGCTGAAGAGTTGAAAGCCGAGAAGGCCGCACATTGTGAGAGCCAAGAGAAGATGGCCAAGATGGCCGTAGAACTAAAAGACACTGCCGACCGTTGCCGGCTCCTTGAAAAAGAAAACCGAGCGAAGGCGACGGACCTTGAGAAGGCCACGATGGCGGACAAAGACACCCGCTCTGCTATGAGAGCGAAGAAGGAGGAGCTGCGGGAAGCCGGGGATATTGCGGCTGGGGAGCCCTTCATGCTACGGAGGAAGTTCGGAGATCCACGATATGCCCCTCTGGATCGGCTGTGGAGTTCGACAGATGTTATATGGACTTGGCGGCGAGCGTTGCCGATGCGGCCAAATACTTCCAAGGTCAAACAGATCGTGAAGTGGACAAGCTGTTCTGGTCGCAATTCAACGTTCCAGAGCGTCTGCTTCCATTGACTGATCAGCTAGCCGAATGGGCCGAACTAAATAGGTTGTCCGGACTCACCATGAGGTCTATCGTGGATCAGCTATGGCCGAAAAAGCCAAAGCCGAACAACTATTTTAGTTTAGTGCAGCGGTTCCTTGGTGCGGTGCCACGCATTAATGCGATGAAGAGGTCGGCGTGCATAGAAGGCTCGTGGATGGCCCTTGCCCGTGTTAAAGCATACTGGGCGGAGATGGACGCTACCACCGTTGCAGCGCAGGGTTCGGCCATAGGCCGAGTGGCTGCCGAGCACTATTTCGAGGAGGTTCTCGAGGGTGCTCGTTTGATAGAGGCCCAGTGCTCGAAGAATATTATGTTTGAGTGACATGTATTCCCATTGTAAACACAATGTTTTATGAAATTTTATAAGGCTGTGTTTATACTTTTGCCCGAGCGTAATATGATGCCTCCTGTGCGGCCGTTTATGTATACATGTGTATAACCTGAAAGATTGCAGTCGTCGGCTTCAGCCCCCACGCATATAATGCGGAGGTGTTCGCAAAAAACGCGTGTTCACACTTAACCCAATGTCTTGGTAGTATTAAGGAGGTGATAGCACAGCGAACGAGGCAACCGGACTATAATGCTTTAACACTTTCACTTAGCCATAGGAGATTGACAGTGGGGCTACTAGATAGCCCCTGGTGGCTCCGCACTCTCCCGATCTCGAGGTGCGTACATGCCTGGTCGGAAAACGACCCTTCGTTAAGGCGGAGGAATTCTAACATTCCGATAGGTCATCGAGTGGTTGACCAGTCTCACGCTATATCATGACAGTCAGTTTTTGGCTTTCTCTACTGAGGTGCTCGTCCGGATGAACCAGGGCACAATCGCAGTAGTTCTCCTGGTGCTGCCTTAGCCGATAAAGCGGAACGTAAGGCACAAAAACACAGGAGCCGGGCAAACCCAACATTTGAGCAAAGACAATGATTCGGAGCTGATGTATATAAGGCCAAACTCGCGAAGCCGAATACTCCCTATGGTGTTCGGTCTTTATGGTATAAACTGGGCCTAAATAGTGCCCTTTGTAAGAATCCCCTTGTGTCCAGCTACGTGCATTATTCTGACGTGGCCACATGCCAAGACGTCAGCATCCTTCTCAATTGTGCTGAGAATTCGGTGGATGTGTATCAACAAGAGACAGTAAAAAAGGTTTACGCAGGGTCTTAATCTAAAAAGAATCCTTGGAACGGGTCCCTGTAGCACGTCTGCGCCTGTGTCTCCATTGTGCCATATCCTGGACGGGTGTAGCATGATGATCATCTGTAAAAGAGAGGAACTTAGGTGAAAAAGTTGTCGTGCAAAAAGATTGTTTTTAAAGAAACCATGTATAATTCAAGATGAGTAAAAATTGCCACTTGTCTGCGTGCGTTTAGACCCTTGTAATTGTAATAGGGGTGTGACCGGTATGAATTACATATAGCTGCGCCGGACTCGTCTAACCGTGTCCGTGGTCTTGACGACCTGTTAAATGCTTTAGTTGGTGAGGCCGTTTTTAGTGTGCGGCTGCCAAGGCAGCCGCACTCTCTTCGGCGCGCAAAGATCGCTCAATACTTCCATTCACTGTAATGATGCCACGTGGACCGGGCATCTTGAGCGTGAGGGAAGCGTAATGGGGTATTGCATTAAAGCAAGTGAAAGCTTTGCGTCCAAGTAGTGCTTGATAACCACTTTGGAACGGAGCGATGTGGAAGGTTAAATGTTCACCACGGAAGTTATCGGGGAAGCCGAATATAACCTTTAGTAGCAGGGAGCCCGTGCAATGAGCCCCTGGGCCTGGCGTTACTCCTTTAAAGGTAGTATTGCTATGGCAAATTTTCGTTGGGTCTATCCCCATTTCGTGGATTGTATCCTGATATATCAGGTTTAGACTGCTGCCACCGTCCATCAGGACTCGTGTGAAGTGGTATCCATCAATTATTGGGTCTAATACCAGGGCAGCCCATCCTGCATGCCGGATACTTGCTGAGTAATCACGATGGTCGAAAGTGATTGGTTGAGACGACCAGTAGCAGGACTCCGCGGTGATAGGCCCTCGGGCATATTTTTCTGGGAGTGCCGTTTTGTTTCTCCCCTTGATCACGTGTAACACGTTTACTGTTTTGACTTCTGGTGGAAATTTCTTTTGTTCCCCAGTTTCTTGCTTGAGAGGCTCATCCTCGTCTTCGCTTAGTGTATCCTCCCCCTTGTATACGGCGTTGAGCTTTCTGGACTGCTTGAAGACCCAACATTCTTTGTGGGTATGATTAGCGAGTTTACCAGGGGTGCTATGGATTTGACATATTTGGTCTAGAATTTTTTTTAGGCTGGACAGTTCATCTCTGGCGCCTTTAGAGGGTGGCTTTTGCTGACCTGGCCGAGAGCTTTTGAATCCGGCATTTACTGCCGTGCTCTTCATGCTGTCTTCTTTATTCCGGCGTTTGTTATTGCTATTGCGCCGTGATTTCCCGTTTCCATCTCTAACTTCGGATGTACTGGGGTCGCTGGTGCTGCATCTGGCTAGCCAGCTATCCTCATCCATGCAAAAGCGGGTCATGAGGCTTGTTAATGCTACCATTGTTCTCGGCTTTTCTTGGCCGAGGTGTCTGGCAAGCCATTCGTCACGGACGCTATGCTTAAAAGCTACTGTCGGTGTCAAAACCGGAAGATCTCGGGTAGGGGGTCCCGAACTGTGCGTCTAGGCTGGATGGTAACATGAGGCAGGGGACACGATGTTTTACCCAGGTTCGGGCCCTCTTGATGGAGGTAAAACCCTACGTCCTGCTTGGTTAATATTGATGATATGGGTAGTACAAGAGTAGATCTACCACGAGATCAGAGAGGCTAAACCCTAGAAGCTAGCCTATGGTATGACTATGTTGTGATTGTTGTCCTACGGACTAAAACCTTTCGGTTTATATAGACACCGAAGAGGGTTAGGGTTACACAAGGTCGGTTACAAAGGAGGAGATATCCATATTCGTATTGCCTAGCTTGCCTTCCACGCCAAGTAGAGTCCCATCCGGACACGAGACAAAGTCTTCAATCTTGTATCTTCATAGTCCAATAGTCCGGCCAATGGAGATAGTCCGGCTGTCCGGAGACCCCCTAATCCAGGACTCCCTCAGTAGCCCCCGAACCAGGCTTCAATGACGATGAGTCCGGCATGCAGTATTGTCTTCGGCATTGCAAGGCGGGTTCCTCTCCAAATTCTGTGTACCTGTCGAAATAGTGTCCGGTCTCTTGTGAATGTTGCACTCCTTGGCTTCCACGCCTAATAATGGCCACTTTCCACGTGTCGAGCGAATGTGAAGAGCCAGGGAGTTTTCACATTTACCCCCCTAGCTGTATGAATGAACCGCCTATTAAAAAGACGAGGATTCAGATCCAAATCACATCATCCTCCCTTGGCGAGCCTTCATCAGAGCGCACCCGACAGAGATACATTCCATCATGGCCGGTCGACGCAGCTCCTCCTCTCGCCCGCTAGCTCCAAGCCTGGAGATTGGGAGAGATGTTCCGTCCCGCACAGCAAATTAGTGATGCTTCGGACCAAGGGATTTCTTCCCCCAGTGTACCTGGTCCCGGTTCGAGCCGGGCTTGCCACCTATAATGGCGGAGAGCAAGCGGAGAGCCTTCCCAATCCCTCCAAGGGAGAGCGGGTATGCCTTGTCCCTTATTTGGTAAGAGGGCTCGGATTCCCAATTCATCCGTTTCTCCGGGGGCTCCTGGAGTTCTACGGCCTCCAGTTGCACAACCTTACGCCTGTCTCCATGCTGCATATTGCGGGATTCGTAGCCCTTTGCGAGTTGTTTTTGGGCTGTGAGGCTCATTTCGCTTTGTGGAAGAAGCTGTTCTGCCTTGTGCCCCGTTCTCAGAAGGGGTCAATATATCAAGTGGGTGGAACCAAAGTGTGGCGTATTGCCGGGACCGGATACCTGTCCGGGACCCCAAAGGAGACGTCCGAAGACTGGCCTTCAGAATGGTTTTATATAGAAGACGTCCCCCTCCCGGATCCTATTCGGATCGGGCTTCCTGAGTTCGACAACGCCCCTTTGAAGAAGCGCCGGAGCTGGCTTCCACGGAGCTTCCTGGAGGAAGATGACACGGACATTCTTTACCTGATGAGCCGGATATGTTTTTTAGCTCGATCCGGATTGACCATGATCGAGGTCATGGCCATATGTATCATGCGGGGGGTGTAGCCGCTTCAGTATAGAGGCCACCCCATGTGGGATTTCAACTGGGAGGATGACACCACCCGCTACGGCCGTAAAGGGTCGGGATCGGTTGCTGATTTAATAAAGATCTTATCCACTTTGTACAAGGGAGAAGAGGAGGAATTCCTTCGTGTCAACCTGCAGGGCGGATTTTCTATGTACAATCCTCTGAGCTGGGTAAGCGGAGACTTTTTCTCGCCCATCCGTTTCATACTTCCGCAGTTAAGTATTCAGTCTAGCGATTTCTACGCAGGAACTGCACCAGGCTGTAAGGGAGATAAACAACTCCCCTCCACAACCCGAGGACCCTGGACGGTCCCTCGACCCGGCCTCCCAGGAGGATCCGGACATATCTGTAGAGCTGATCGATGGGGTGTTTTACCAATTAAGCAATGATAATGCTTTGGTGGCCATTACGGCCGATTACCCCGGGCTAGTTCTAGCCTCACAGGTGACTGAGACCGAAGTCCCAACACTTCAAAAAGGGATTCGTCCTTGCGTGTTTTTGATCGCCGTATAACAGTCGTGTTTTGCAGGGGAGGTCCTCGAGGCAGAAGGCCGAGCCTGCGGCGACTGGCCAACAAGGGGCCGTGAGGCCAGTCAGGCTGAAAAGACCCACAGTCCGGATTGAGACACCGGCGCACCAGTACGGCGCGCCGTCTTTATTGCAAGACATTATTCGCATAGGCGTATTAATGCCCATGCCCTCTTTTCAGGAAAAAGAGCGCTCGCCGGACTATACCCGGAGAGGCTACCAATCGCGCCTCCACAAGCCAGGCTCCAAGGCCGGATTCGGAGGCGGGAATGAATACGAGGCGTGCGCCGGGTGCTCCTCCGACAGAGGATGCGGATAAACTGTCCGCCACCAATTCCGAGGTGGAAAGTGTGATGAACCACATGCGTCGCTGGACTATTCTTTGTGACACTTGTTTCTCCCAAGAAGCATTGGATGCCTTCAACTCGGGAGACGCGCACCTCTATGCCGCTCAAAATGGTCTAGCCAGAGCCACGGAGCAGTATGTAAAAGACATACGGGTGAGAAAATTTGGTGATTATATATATCAATAGCCCCTGAGACTTGAAACAGTTAGGATAACTGATTTAAGGATCATTTGTTATGCAGGTTCTTACAGGAAAGAATACTCAACTGTCCCAGGAGCTGGAAGAGTGCAAAGCCCAACTTCAGGCCGCACTGGCCACAGCAGGGGAGCCCAAAGAGACCCCCTCTGGTAACATATCCTTCGAATGGAAGTATCATATAGAATGCGACGTATATGCAGATCTGACGATAAAATTGCAGATGACGCTGGAGTAAATCCGGATAAGCAAGAGCTCCTACGCCAGCTGAAGGCCGGTGAGAGCGTGCTTACAAGGGTGAGGCAGGAGAAAAATGATCTCCTAGATGCTAACACCAAGCTGGGCGTGGAACTACAAGATGTTCGTGCCCAACTGTCGGACTCTGTTAAGGAAAATCGGCGGCTTCGACGCGGCATATTTAGTAAGTGCTTGAACGAACTATGAAAAGGAGTTCGGCGAGGAAGCTGGCTGACAGAGTTATGTCTGTAGGTATGCTAACAGGTCGTGCTGCCGAGGAAATGCCCGGTTCAATGGGTGACCTTCTTCCCGAGCTCTCACAGCTGCATGAACGAGTTTGGCAGGTGATGCAAGGCGTCGCCCAGGCCTTGTGGCCATCCGTCTCCATACCCGAAGGCCTTGGAGAGCTTGCAGAAAATCTAAAGGGAGCGCGGTGGCGCTTCCGAATATGGAAGATATCGGCCTGCCGTCAGGGCGCCAGGGAAGCCTGGGGTGAAGACACGGTACACGAAGGCTGACCCGAACCATATGGCCGAAGTTGGACCTGTGGGGCCTGATGGGAAGGAGATCCCTGTGAGCTTAGTGTATGACCAAGTAGAATTGGCCGCAAAGTATTCCCAACAGGACTATAGACTAGACAGCCTATTGGATGGTATTGAAGAGGAATTCAACCAGTCAAATTGACTATGTAATTTTAAAGTGACATGTATAATGCCTTCTAGCCGGATTGTAGATCGTTTGTCGTGGCGGACCTTTTCGCTTCGACCTCGGGACCCGACGGTCCGGAGTGTATCCGAATACCCTCTCGGTTATGTAAGAACCGGGGCATGCGTGGAGACCAGGCGTAGGGGTCATTAGTGCTTTATCAGACAAGTGCCCAACTAGTTATGTTATATTACATGGGTAGTAAGAAACATCTTCCAGGGAGAATAGTTCCGTTAAGGGTTCCTTTCCCTGGGTAAGCATGCCCTAAAGTGCATGTCCGGACTGCGATAAGAAGCGCAGAAAAAGCATCTGGGGGCAGATATGGATAATAAATAAAAGTCATCTTTTGTTCACTGACCGAATATTCCCTTAAGAACGCTAGCTTTCAGCTTCACCCAGTCTGAGGTACACGTCCGGCTGACCCGGCGGTAACAATCACAGAGGTGCTCCCCTTATGCCCTAGCCAAATTAACGGGAACGTAGGGCATAAATACAAGAGCCAGGCAACCCATCTTGGCCAAAACTTAAGTCATATCGATGCATATAGTGGTGAAAAAAGGTACATGCAGAAGTATAACACATGTGTTGGGCGTGAGGCCCAGGTAAATAATTTAAGCTTCTGTGAAAGAAGCCCCCAGGTATGAAGAGTGCGGCTAGCGCATTTGTAATGTACGAGTGAGGCACAAGGTGACCCTTGAAGGTCTAGAGAAATAAAAGAAAGAAAGGGAAACAAGACAGATGATGCATATGCGGAAAATGGACAAAGGGAGGGGACTAACATAAAGTCCGTTGCTAGGCGTAGAATCTTCGAAGCCTGGCTGCGTTCCATGGGTTCGGCTTGAGTCGACTAGTCGATGCATCCCGCAGTCGGTACGCTCCACCGGTCAGAACTTGGTCGATAATGAAGGGACCTTCCCATTTGGGCTCGAGCTTGTTCTTTTTCTTATTTGGCAGCCGTAGAATTAGTTCGGCAATGTTATAAGTTTTGGCCTGTACTTTCCTGCTTTGGTATCTGCGAGCCTGTTGTTGGTAAACTGCGGAACGGGCTTTGGCTATGTCGCGCTCTTCCTCCAAGGTGTCCAGACTATCCTGCCGATCGAGCTCGGCTTCTCTTTCTTCGTACATGCACACTCAAGGTGAGTCATGAATTATGTCACAGGGCAGGACTGCCTCTGCGCCGTACACCATAAAAACAGTGTATATCCGGTACTATGATTCGGCGTGGTCCGTAGCCCCCAGAGTACGAAGTCGAGCTCCTCTACCCAGTGTGTGTCAGACTCCATTAAGGAGCACACTAATCTGGGTTTAATGCCGCTCATTATAAGACCATTTGCTCGTTCGACTTGGCCGTTGGTTTGTGGGTGATAGACTGAAGCATAATCGAGATTGATGCCCATTTTGCTGCACCAGAGTTTTACCTCGTCGGCCGTGAAGTTCGTGCCGTTATCAGTGATGATGCTATGGGGGACGCCGTAACGGTGTACAACCCCGGATATGAAATCTATCACCGGTCCGGATTCAGCTGTTTTAACCGGTTTAGCCTCTATCCATTTGGTGAATTTATCCACCATGACCAATAAGTATTTTTTCTTATGGGTTCCCCCTTTAAGGGGTCCAACCATGTCAAGCCCCCGGACCGCGAAGGGCCATGTAATGGGGATTGTTTGGAGGGCGGTGGGTGGCATGTGGCTTTGATTTGCAAAGAGCTGGCAACCGGCGCAACATTGGACCAAGTCCTGTGCATCTGCCCGGGCCATTGGCCAATAGAATCCTGTACGGAAGGCCTTGCTTACAAGAGCCCGGGCTGCGGCGTGATGACCGCCGAGTTCGGCATGAATTTCCGCCAAAAGGTTCCGCCCTTCCTCTTCGGAGATGCACCTTTGAAGGACTCCGATAGCGCTTTTTTTGTATAATTCTCCCTCATGGACCCTGTAGGCCTTGGATCGCCGCACTATGCAGCGTGCCTCATTTTGGTCCTCCGGAAGTTCTTGTCTAGTTAGGTAGGCCAGGAATGGTTCTGTCCATGGGGCAATAATGGCCATTATTTCATGGGCTGAATGTGTTATTTCGGTGGCGGAGCCTCCGATTGTGTCAGAGAGTTCGGTATCGGGTATTTTGGCCAGGTCCGGACTGTTGTTACCGGTGTCCCCTTCCCATGCTACAGATGGCTTGAAGAGCCTTTCCAGAAATATGTTGGGAGGGACCGTGTCACGTTTTGTGCCGATGCGGGCGAGGATATCCGCCGCCTGATTGTTTTCCCGAGCCACATGGTGAAATTCGAGCCCCTCGAACCAACCTGACATTTTTAGGACGGCATTGCGATAAGCTGCCATTTTCAGATCCTTGGCATCAAAGTCTCCATTTATTTGGGATATCGCGAGGTTCGAATCCCCGTGCACCTCTAGGCGTTGAATGCCCATTGATACTGCCATCCGGAGACCATGTAGAAGGGCCTCATATTCGGTTGCGTTGTAGGAGTCCGTATACATTATCTGTAGTACGTATTGAACGGTATCTCCTGTTGGGGACGTCAAAACGACGCCAGCCCCCAGACCAGCCAACATTTTGGAGCCGTCGAAGTGCATGATCCAGTTTGAATATGTGCCATACTCTTTAGGGAGTTCGGCTTCCGTCCACTCAGCGACGAAGTCAGCCAACACTTGCGACTTAATAGCTCGCCGTGGCTTATAAGTTATGTCGAACGGGAGGAGCTCAATGGCCCATTTGGCAATCCGGCCTGTCGCGTCGTGGTTGTTTATAATATCGTTAAGTGGTACTTCCGAGGCTACTGTTATCGAACACTCTTGAAAGTAGTGTCGCAGCTTCCGGGATGCCATAAATACCACGTACGCTATCTTTTGATAATGCGGGTACCGTGATTTGCATGGAGTAAGGACAGTGGACACATAGTAAACCGGCTTTTGAAGGGGGAATTTGTGTCCGTCCACCTCTCGCTCGATGACGAGCACTGCGCTTACTACTTGATGAGTTGCCGCAATGTATAATAGCATTGGTTCGCCAATGTTTGGGGCGGCCAGGACTGGGTTTGTTGCCAATATGGCTTTTATTTCGTTGAGTCCGGCCGTGGCGGCATCCGTCCACTCGAAGTGTTCGGTGCGCCGGAGGAGGCGATAAAGGGGTAATGCCTTCTCGCAAGCGGGAGATAAAGCGGCTTAGAGCCGCCACGCATCCAGTCAATTTTTGTGTTTGTTTGAGGTCTGTTGGGGTAGCCAACTGTGACAACGCTCGGATTTTGGCCGGATTAGCTTCAATACCTCTACTAGAGACAATGAATCCCAGGAGCTTTCCGGCTGGTACGCCAAAAACGCATTTTTCTGGATTGAGCTTGATGTCATATGTTCGGAGGTTGTCAAATGTGAGCCTCAAGTCGTCTACTAGAGTTTCGACATGCTTGGTTTTAACGACCATGTCATCTACGTATGCCTCCACTGTTTTGCCGATCTGGTTTGCCAGACATGTCTGAATCATGCGCTGATATGTTGCACCGGCGTTTTTGAGCCCGAAGGGCATTGTGTTGAAGTAGAATGGGCCGTATGGTGTGATGAATGCCGTTGCAGCTTGGTTTGGCTCTGCCATTTTAATTTGATGGCAGCCGGAGTATGCGTCAACGAAACACAATGAATCGTGTCCTGCGGTAGCATCGATGATTTGATCGATGCGGGGGAGGGGGAAGGGATCCTTTGGGTAGGCCTTGTTAAGGTCCTTAAAATCGACGCACAAGCGCCATGATTTTTCCTTCTTTGGTACCATCACCAGGTTTGCTAGCCAGTCCAGATGTTTTATGTCTCTGATGAATCCGGCCTCCAATAGCTTGGCTAGTTCCTCTCCCATGGCTTGTCTCTTAGGTTCGGAGAAACGTCGAAGAGCCTACTTGACTGGCTTGAATCCTTTTAGGATATTTAGGCTGTGCTCAGCCAGCCTGCGTGGGATTCCTGGCATGTCTGAAGGGTGCCAGGCAAAAATGTCCCAGTTCTCGCGTAGGAACTCTTGCAGTGCGGCGTCGACATCAGGGTTTAGTTGTGCCCCGATGGAAGCTGTTTTTGTAGGGTCTGTTGGATGGACTTGGAATTTGACTATTTCGTCCGCCGGTTTAAAGGAGGTGGACTAGGATCTTTTATCGAGTATCACGTCGTCCCTGTTCATCGTGGAGCGCAGCACAGTTAGTTCCTCGGCCGCTAGGGCTTCGGATAGTGCCTCAAGGGCCAGTGCAGCTGTCTTATTTTCGGCGCGGAGTGCTATGTCCGGATCACTAGCAAGAGTGATGATTCCGTTGGGCCCGGGCATTTTGAGCTTCATGTACCCGTAATGGGGTATGGCTTGGAAGATTGTAAACGCCTCCCGCCCTAATAGAGCGTGGTATCCGCTGCTGAACGGGGCCACTTGGAATGTAATTTCTTCGGACCTGTAATTATCCGGCGTGCCGAATACCACGTCTAGTGTGATTTTTCCAGCACAACGTGCTTCCCGACTGGGGATGATTCCTCTAAAGGTTGTGCTACTTTGCTCAATGCGGCTCCAGTCTATTTCCATCTTTTGAAGAGTTTCCTCATAGATGAGGTTTAATCCGCTGCCGCCGTCCATCAGTACCTTGGTGAGTCGAAAGCCGTCCATGATTGGACTGAAGAATAGTGTGGCTGGTGCTCGGGCTATTCGGAATTTAGGTTCGTCACTGGCATTGAAGGTAATAGCCGTGTCACTCCACGGATTTATTTCTGCTATGTGGCAGATTTCGGCCATGCTGCGGAGTGTTCACTTGCGTCTATTATTTGACGCAAAGGTCTCAAAGGTCGTTAACACCGTATTGTTGTCCACGTGATGGTGCTCTGTGGTATTTGGGGGGAGTAGATCCTCACCACTTTTGGCCACCTGCCGAAGTATCCAACATGCTCTAAGGCTGTGCGTTGGTATTGCATCCACTGTACAATGAATTTTGCAGGGTCCGTTGAGCCATCCCTCCAGTACGGTTCCTTGCCCCGTAGAGGGCTTTTGCTTTTTGGTAGTTAACCCAGGTGTATTGTGGTAATGCACCCTTTTATTTCGGACTGGGTTTGTATTCAGGGCCAGATTATCCCAAAATTTTATTTCGGTTTTCCAGGCGCTTTCCATCGCACAGTACTTTCATACTATGGACACCAGGTCGGCAAAGCGTGTAATTTCGCGACGACTTATGGCGTTGAGGATTCCCTTGTCCATGGAGTTATTGCAGAAGAATGAAATTGCGTCTTCCTCGCGGCAGTCCTTTATCCTGTTCATGACCAGGAGGAATCTGACCCAGTAATGGTGTACTATTTCTTCGGGCTCTTGCCAAATTTGGGATAGATCGCGTATGTTTGGGTGGGTGGGTGGAATTGAATCCGAATCCTCACCCAATCTGAGACTCAGGGGCCAAGGAATTTCCGAACTCGGAAGTTTGGATTCTTGGATGTTATCCGATAAATCTAGCCCGCTTCCTGATTCTAGGTTCAGGCCTTGAGTGACGTCCTCCCCTCCACGGGTATTCGGCTTGGAGGGATCGGGAATCCGGACATAGCTAGTCCTTAAGATAGATGAAGGGTTGCCGCATTGTTCCTCCACCACTACAACGTGATGGGTGACCTGGGGAGAGTTGATCTCTCTCAGATCGGGTTTAGGCCCAATCTGATCGTAGTCTGTAGTGACTCCCAGGGTGGCGATGCGATCCAAGAGCTCGTTCAGGGAAGAGAGCTCCATTGGATCTAACTGCTTGGCGAGTTCCGAGTTGACGTGAAGATTGCTTTCGATGACCCGAGAAGTCATTGTCGGTGCAGCGGCCGAACAGGCGGTCATAAGAAAACCACCTAGCCGGAGAGTTTGGCCGATAGCCAAAGCTCCCTCAGCAACAGTGCCATCTTTAAAGACGGGATGAGACATCCTTCCTGGTGGCGACGGCACAGTGGAACTCTCAATGAAAGCACCAATGTCGGTGTCAAAACCGGTGGATCTCGGGTAGGGGGTCCCGAACTGTGTGTCTAGACTGGATGGTAACAGGAGGCAGGGGACACGATGTTTTACCCAGGTTTGGGCCCTCTTGATGGAGGTAAAACCCTACATACTTCTTGGTTAATATTGATGATATGGGTAGTACAAGAGTAGATCTACCACGAGATCAGAGAGGCTAAACCCTAGAAGCTAGCCTATGGTATGACTGTATGTTGTGATTGTTGTCCTACGAACTAAAACCCTTCGGTTTATATAGACACCGAAGAGGGTTAGGGTTACACAAGCTCGGTTACAAAGGAGGAGATATCCATATTCGTATTGCCTAGCTTGCCTTCCACGCCAAGTAGAGTCCCATCCTGACACAAGACGAAGTCTTCAATCTTGTATCTTCATAGTCTAACAGTCTGGCCAAAGGATATGGTCCGGCTGTACGGAGACCCCCTAATCCAGGACTCCCTCAGGTGCCAAGGCTTCGGCATCTGGACAGTCGACAATTTGGTTCTTTTTAGTAAGAAACCTGTTCCAAAGCTTTCGGACCGACTCTCTGGGCTGTTGAGTTATATGACTCAAATCATCCGCGTCCGGAGGTCGAACATAAGTCCCTTGAAAATTTTCCTGAAAGGCGTTTTCGAGCTCTTCCCAACTTTCATTGGAGTTTTCGGGGAGGCTTTTAAGCCAGTGCTGAGCTGGCCCTTTGAGCTTGAAGGGTAAGTACTTGATGGCGTGGAGATCGTCTCCTCGAGCCATATGGATATGAAGGATATAGTCCTCAATCCAGACCCCAGGGTTTGTTGTTCCATCGTATGACTCTATGTTTACGGGTTTGAATCCCTCTGGGAATTCATGGTCTAACACCTCATCGGTGAAACATAGGGGGTGTGCGGCACCCCTGTAGCTGGGTGTACCGCATTGTTCTGATGCTTGTTGTGTTGCATCATATGCTGGGGCGCGCTTGCATGGTCCATAGATGGATCTGGTTACGCCATCCTTTTGGTGCGATCCCTCGTGTGGATCGCTTATTGGCTTGTGAGTGGAGTTGTTTGCCGCTCCATGTTGGTCGTGAGGTCGTCTATCCGGCCAGGTGGCCGTTTTGATTTTTGGTTGTGGGGGATCTAGGGCCTCCTCATCGAATCCAGGTAGCAACTTCCGCTTCGGGTAGCTCTTGGTGGGGCGATTACCACCATACTTCGCTGCTGTGTTGAGTACTTTACTCCATCTGATTTGGAGTGTGTCCTCCGCAGCCTTGAGCCTTTGCTTCTGATTTTTCAGACTCCTCGCGGTGGCAACAAGCCTTTGACGGGCATTCTGCTGCTCCAGGTGCCTGTCCGGCATTATGTCATCCGGACTTTTATCTTTGACAGAATTGGTTTGTTCGTTTTGATTTTCCGTATTGCCGTGGTCCGGCAGTAGTTCGCCCTGCTCCAATGCTGGGTCTGTATGATCGTTATTTCTGCCGAGGCAGGATTTGGGGCGGCGCTTACGCCGCAGCTTTGACTGCTTCTCGAGGGGACAAGCCTTCGTTGCGTCCTTCCGTTCCTCCTCGTCGTCTTCTTTTGGTGTGTCCACCATGTATACGTCGTATGATGAGGTGGACGTCCAGCTCCCTGTGGCTTTGCACTGAGGTGTTCCTCTTTGCCTCCCGCATCGTCGTCCATACCGTCGATGTCTTTGGAGTTGAAGTCGAGCATGTCGGTTAAATCATCGACAGTGGCTACGAAGTGGGTGGTGGGTGGGCGTCGAATTTCCCTGTCGTCCGCATCCCAATCTTGTTGTCCATAGTCCGGCTAGGGCTCTCCTGACAAAGAGAGAGACCTTAGTGAATTCAGAATGTCTCTGAAGGGCGAGTGCTGAAAGATATCCGCGGCGGTGAATTCCTTGATCGGTGCCGAATCGGATTCGATTGGCAGGGGCGCGGATGGTTCGGAGTCTAGAAAAGAGTCCGACACCTTGGAGTCACGGGCTTCGCAGAGGATTAGGCTGGTGTTCGGCACGATCGCCGTTGAGACTACAGCCCCTGAGGCGGTGTCTAGCCACCCGTCCTCGATTGGCGTAGTTGGCTCCGAGCTAAGGGTCGGAGCTGATGCAGGCGCGGCCTCTGGGGTACTGTTCGACGACAGAGCTAGGCCATACCCGTCGTGACAGTGCGGTGCGCCCGGCTGTGGCTCGAATCCATCAAAGATCAAGTCTCCGCGGATGTCGGCCATGTAGTTCAAACTTCCAAATCTGACCTGACAGCCAGGGGCGTAGCTTTCAATCTGCTCCAGATGGCCAAGCGAATTAGCCTGCAGTGCAAAGCCGCCGAATACGAAGATCTGTCCGGGGAGAAAAGTCTCGCCCTGGACCGCATCGCTATCGATGATAGTAGGAGCCATCAAGCCTAACAGCGACGACACAGAGGAACTGTCAATGAAAGCACCAATGTCGGTATCAAAACCGGCGGATCTCGGGTAGGGGGTCCCGAACTGTGCGTCTAGCCCGGATGGTAACAGGAGGCAGGGGACACAATGTTTTACCCAGGTTCGGGCCCTCTTGATGGAGGTAAAACCCTACGTCCTGCTTGATTAATATTGATGATATGGGTAGTGCAAGAGTAGATCTACCACGAGATCAAAGAGGCTAAACCCTAGAAGCTAGCCTATGGTATGATTGTATGTTGTAGTTGTTGTCCTACGGACTAAAACCCTTCGGTTTATATAGACACCGAAGAGGGTTAGGGTTACACAAGGTCGGTTACAAAGGAGGAGATATCCATATCCGTATTGCCTAGCTTGCCTTCCACGCTAAGTAGAGTCCCATCCGGACACGAGACGAAGTCTTCAATCTTGTATCTTCATAGTCTAACAGTCCTGCCAATGGAGATAGTCCGGCTATCCGGAGACCCCCTAATCCAGGACTCCCTCACTTGCTGTTTGAATAATATCCCAAGATGTGAAATTCTTAAATGTTAGAGATTCTTCACATAGTTGCATAATTATTCGACTACTCATTGATCTTCACTTATATCTTATGGAGTAGTTTGTCATTTGCTCTAGTGCTTCACTTATATCCTTTTAGAGCACGGTGGTGGTTTTATTTTATAGAAATAGATGAACTCTCATGCGTCAGTTATATTATTTTGAGAGTCCTAAACACCATGGTAATTTTCTTTGGTTATGAATTTAGTCCTAATATGATGGTCATCCAAGAGGGATATAATAAAAACTTTCATATGAAGTGCATTGAATACTAAGAGAAGTTTGATACTTGATAATTGTTTTGAGATATGGAGATGGTGATATTAGAGTCATGCTAGTTGAGTAGTTGTGAATTTGAGAAATACTTGTGTTAAAGTTTGTGATTCCGTAGCATGCACGTATGGTGAACCGTTATGTGACAAAGTCAGAGCATGATTTATTTATTGATTGTCTTCCTTACGAGTGGTGGTCGGGGACGAGCGATGGTCTTTTCCTACCAATCTATCCCCCTAGGAGCATGAGCGTAGTACTTTGTTTCGATAACTAATAGATTTTTTCAATAAGTATGTGAGTTCTTTATGACTAATGTTGAGTCCATGGATTATACGCACTCTCACCCTTCCACCATTGCTAGCCTCTCTAATACCGTGCACCTTTCACCGGTATCATAAACCCACCATATACCTTCCTCAAAACAGCCACCATACCTACCTATTATGGAATTTCCATAGCCATTCCGAGATATATTGCCATGCAACTTTCCACCGTTCCATTATTATGACACATTTCATCATTGTCATATTGCTTTGCATGATCATGTTGTTGACATTGTATTTGTGGCAAAGCCACCATTAATAATTCTTTCATACATGTCACTCATGAGTCATTGCACATGCCGGTACACCGCCGGAGGCATTCATATAGAGTCATACTTTGTTCTAGTATCGAGTTGTAATCATTGAGTTGTAAATAAATAGAAGTGTGATGATCATCATTAATAGAGCATTCTCCCAAAAAACAGAGAAAATAAAAAGGGGCAATGCTACTATCCTTTTTCCACACTTGTGCTTCAAAGTAGAACCATGATCTTCATGATAGAGAGTCTCCTATGATATCACTTTCATATACTAGTGGGAATTTTTCATTATAGAACTTGGCTTGTATATTCCAATGATGGGCTTTCTCAAAATTCCCTAGGTCTTCGTGAGCAAGCGAGTTGGATGCACACCCACTTAGTTCCTTTTGTTGAGCTTTCATATAATTATAGCTCTAGTACATCCGTTGCATGGCAATCCCTACTCACTCACATTGATATCTATTGATGGGCATCTCCATAGCCCATTGATACGCCTAGTTGATGTGAGACTATCTTCTCCTTTTTGTCTTCTCCACAGCCACCATTCTATTCCACCTATGGTGCTATGTCCATGGCTCACGCTCATGTATTGCATGAAGATTGAAAAAGTTTGAGAACATCAAAAGTATGAAACAATTTCTTGGCTTGTCATCAGGGTTGTGCATGATTTAAATACGTTGTGTGGTGAAGATGGAGCATAACCAAACTATATGATTTTGTAGGGATAGCTTTCTTTGGCCATGTTATTTTGAGAAGACATGATTACTTTGTTAGTATGCTTGAAGTATTATTATTTTTATGTCAATATTAAACTTTTTTCTTGAATCTTATGGATCTGAATATTCATGCCACAATAAAGAAGATTACATGGATAAATATGTTAGGTAGCATTCCACATCAAAAATTCTGTTTTTATCATTTACCTACTCGAGGACGAGCATGAATTAAGCTTGGGGATGCTGATACGTCTCCAACGTATCTATAATTTTTGATTGTTCCATGCTATTATATTATCAACCTAGGATGTTTTATATGCATTTATATGCTACTTTATATGATTTTTGGGACTAACCTATTAACCTAGAGCCAAACGCCAGTTTCTGTTTTTCCTTGTTTTAGAGTATCGCAGAAAAGGAAAATCAAACGGAGTCCAATTGACCCGAAACTTCATGGAACTTATTTTTGGAACGGAAGCAATCCAGAAGACTTGGGGTGTACGTAAGGGAAGCAACGAGGAAGGCACGAGGCAGGGGCGCACCCACCCCCCTGAGCGTGCCCTCCACCCTCGTGGGCCCCTCGTGGCTCCCCTGACGTATTTCTTCCTCCTATATATATATATCCATATACCCTAAAAACTTCGAGGAGCGGAATAGATCGGGAGTTCCACCGCCAGAAGCCTCCATAGCCATCGAAAACCGATCTAGACCCGATCCGGCACCCTGCCAGAGGGGGAATCCCTCTACGGTGGCCATCTTCATCATCCCGGGGCTCTCCATGACGAGGAGGGAGTAGTTCTCCCTCGGGGCTGAGGGTATTTACCAGTAGCTATGTGTTTGATCTCTCTCTCTCTCTCTCGTGTTCTTGAGGTGGTACGATCTTGATGTATCGCGGGCTTTGCTATTATAGTTGCATCTTATGATGTTTCTCTCCCTTTACTCTCTTGTGATGAATTGAGTTTTCCCTTTGAAGTTATCTTATCGGATTGAGTCTTTAAGAATTTGAGAACACTTGATGTATGTCTTGCTGTGCTTATCTGTGGTGACAATGGGATATCACGTGATCCACTTGATGTATGTTTTGGTGATCAACTTGCGGGTTCCGCCCATGAACCTATGCATATGGGTTGGCACACGTTTTCGTATTGACTCTCCGATAGAATCTTTGGGGAACTCTTTGAAGTTCTTTGTGTTGGTTTGAATAGATGAATCTGAGATTGTGTGATGCATATCGTATAATCATACCCACGGATACTTGAGGTGACATTGGAGTATCTAGGTGACATTAGGGTTTTGGTTGATTTGTGTCTTAAGGTGTTATTCTAGTACGAACTCTAGGATAGATTGAACGGAAAGAATAGCTTCGTGTTATTTTACTACGGACTCTTGAATAGATCGATCAGAAAGGATAACTTTGAGGTGGTTTCGTACCCTACCATAATCTCTTCGTTTGTTCTCCGCTATTAGTGACTTTGGAGTGATTCTTTGTTGCATGTTGAGGGATAGTTATATGATCCAATTATGTTATTATTGTTGAGAGAACTTGCACTAGTGAAAGTATGAACCCTAGGCCTTGTTTCGATGCATTGCAATACCGTTTGTGCTCACTTTTATCATTAGTTACCTTGCTGTTTTTATATTTTCAGATTACAAAAACCTTTATCTACCATCCATATACCACTTGTATCACCATCTCTTCGCCGAACTAGTGCACCTATAAAATTTACCATTGTATTGGGTGTGTTGGGGATACAAGAGACTCTTTGTTATTTGGTTGCAGGGTTGCTTGAGAGAGACCATCTTCGTCCTACGCCTCCTACGGATTGATAAACCTTAGGTCATCCACTTGAGGGAAATTTGCTACTGTCCTACAAACCTCTGCACTTGGAGGCCCAACAACGTCTACAAGAAGAAGGTTGTGTAGTAGACATCAATTATTTCCAATAAGTCAGTTGCTCACTCCATTGTTCCGGAGAACGGATTCTTAGTCATCTTTCCCATGAGGCATGGTTCGCAAGCATCAAGTGATTCCAAAATCCCATCAGCTTGGAGTTTCTTCATGCGCTTTACACCAATATGACCGAAATGGCAGTGCCACAATTAAGTTGCACTATCATTATTAACTTTGCATCTTTTGGCTTCAATATTATGAATATGTGCATCACTACGATCAAGATTAAATAAACCATTTATATTGAGTGTATGACCATAGAAGGTTTTATTCATGTAAATAGAACAACTATTATTCTTTGACACAAATGAATAACCGTATTGTAATAAACATGATCCAATCATATTCATGCTCAATGCAAACACCAAATAACATTTATTTTAGGTTCAACACTAATCCCGAAGGTAAAGGGAGTGTGCGATGGTGATCTTACCAACCTTGGAATCACTTCCAACACACATCATCACCTTGCCCTTAACTAGTCTCTGTTTATTTTGCAACTCCCGTTTCGAGTTACTACTCTTAGCAACTGAACCAATATGAAATACCAAGTGGTTGCTATAAACACTAGTGAATTACACATCAATAACATGCATATCAAATATACCTTTGTTCACTTTGCCATCCTTCTTATCCGCCAAGTATTTGGGGCAGTTCCGCTTCCAGTGAACATTTCCTTTGCAGTATAAGCACTCGGTTTCAGGCTTGGGTCTGGCTTTGGGCTTCTTCATGGGAGTGGCAACTTGCTTGCCATTCTTCTTGAAGTTCCCTTTCTTTCCCTTGCCCTTTTACTTGAAACTAGTGGTCTTGTCAACCATCAACATTTGATGCTTTTGTTGATTTCTACCTTCGTCAATTTCAGCATCACAAAGAGCTTGGGAATCATTTTCGCCATCCCTTGCATATTATAGTTCATCACTAAGTTCTAGTAACTTGGTGATAGTGACTAGAGAAGTTTGTCAATTACTATCTTATCTGGAATATTAACTCCCACTTGATTCAAGCAATTGTAGTACCCAGACAATCTGAGCACATGCTCACTAGTTGAGCCATTCTCCTCCATCTTGTAGGCAAAGTACTGTCAGAGGTCTCATACCTCTCGACTCAGGCATGAGTCTGAAATACCAATTTCAGCTCTTGGAACATCTCATATGCTCCATGTCATTTCAAAACATTTTGAAGTCCCGGTTCTAAGCCGTAAAGCATGGTGCACTAAACTATCAAGTAGTCATCATACCGAGCTTGTCAAACGTTCATAACATCTGCATTTGCTCCTGGAATAGTTCTGTTACCTGGCGGTGCATCAAGGACATCATTCTTTTGTGCAACAATGAGGATAATCCTCAGATCACGGACCTAGTCCGCATCGTTGCTACTATCAACTTTCAACTTAGTTTTCTCTAGGAACATATCATAAATAAAACGGGGAAGCTATACGCGAGAAATTGATCTAAAACATAGATATGCAAATACTATCAGGACTATGTTCATGATAAATTTAAGTTCAGTTAATCATATTACTTAAGAACTCCCACTTAGATAGACATCCCTCTAATCATCTAAGTGATCATGTGATCCAAATCAACTAAACCATGTCCGATCATCACGTGAGATGGAGTAGTTTTCAATGGTGAACATCACTATGTTGATCATATCTACTATATGATTCACGCTCGACCTTTTGGTCTTAGTGTTCTGAGGCCATATCTGCATATGCTAGGCTCATCAAGTTTAACCCGAGTATTTTGCGTGTGCAAAACTGGCTTGCACCTGTTGTATGTGAACGTAGAGCTTATCACACCCGATCATCATGTGGTGCCTCGGCATGACGAACTGTTGCAACGGTGCATACTCAGGGAGAACACTTATACCTTAAAATTTAGTGAGTGATCATCTTATAATGCTACCGCCGAATTAAGCAAAATAAGATGCATAAAGAATAAACATCACATGCAATCAATATAAGTGATATGATATGGCCATCATCATCTTGTGCCTTTGATCTCCATCTCCAAAGCACTGTCATGATCACCATCGTCACCGGCTTGACACCTTGATCTCCATCGAAGCATCATTGTCGTCTCGCCAACTATTGCTTCTACGACTATCACTACCACTTAGTGATAAAGTAAAGCAATTACATGGCGATTGCATTTCATACAATAAAGCGACAACCATATGGCTCCTGCCAGTTGCCGATAACTGTGTTACAAAACATGATCATCTCATACAATAAAATTTAGCATCATGTCTTGACCATATCACATCACAACATGCCCTGCAAAAACAAGTTAGACGTCCTCTACTTTGTTGTTGCTAGTTTTACGTGGCTGCTACGGGCTGAGCAAGAATCGTTCTTAACTACGCATCAAAAACCACAACGTGGTATAGTGATTGCTTTTTGATCTTCAGAAAGAACCCTGTTCATTGAATCCGGTTCAACTAAAGTTGGAGAAACTGACACCCACCAGCCACCTGTGTGTGAACCACGTCTGTAGAACCAGTCTCGTGTAAGTGTACGCGTAATGGCGGTCTGGGCCGCTTCATCCAACAATACTACCGAATCAAGAATCAACTAGTGATGGCAAGCAATATGTATATACCCACGCCCACAACTCCTTTGTGTTCTACTCGTGCATATAACATCTACGCATAAACCTGGCTCGGATGCCACTGTTGGGGAACGCAGTAATTTCAAAAAAATTCCTACGCACACGCAAGATCATGGTGATGCATAGAAACGAGAGGGAAGAGTGTTGTCCACGTACCCTCGTAGACCGTAAGCGGACGCGTTATGACAACGCGGTTGATGTAGTCGTACGTCTTCATGATCGACCGATCCTAGCACCGAAGGTACGACACCTCCGCGATCTGCACACATTCGGCTCGGTGACATCCCACGAACTCACGATCCAGCAGAGTGTCGAGGGAGAGCTTTGTCAGCACCATGGCGTGATGACGGTGATGATGATGCTACCGGAATAGGGCTTCGCCTAAGCACCACTATGATATGACCGAGGTGGATTATGGTGGAGGGGAGCACTGCACATGGCTAAGAGATCAATGATCAACTTGTGTGTCTATGGGGTGCCCCCCTCCCCCGTATATAAAGGAGTGGAGGAGGGGGAGGGCCGGCCCTCTACTATGGCGCGCCCTAGGGAGTCCTACTCCCACCGGGAGTAGGATTCCTCCTTTCCAAGTAGGAGTAGGAGAGAAGGAAGGGAAGGAGAGAAGAGAAGGAAGGAGGGGGCGCCTCCCCTCCCCCCTAGTCCAATTCAGACTAGGCCTTGGGGGGAGGGCGCACGGCCTGCCCTAGGCAGCCCCTCTCTCTTTCCCCTAAAGCCCAATAAGGCCCATATACTCCCCGGGGGGTTCCGGTAACCTCCCGGTACTCCGAAAAATGCCCAAACTCATCCGGAACCATTCTAATGTCCAAACATAGGCTTCCAATATATTAATATTTACGTCTCGACCATTTAGAGACTCCTCGTCATGTCCGTGATCAAATCCGAGACTCCGAACTACCTTCGGTTCATCAAAACACATAGACTCATAATACCGATCGTCACCGAACGTTAAGCGTGTGGACCCTACGGGTTCGAGAACTATGTAGACATGACTGCGACTCATCTCAGGTCAATAACCAATAGCGGAACCTGGATGTCCATATTGGCTCCCACATATTCTACGAAGATCTTTATCGGTCAAACCGCATAACAACATACGTTGTTCCCTTTGTCATCGGTATGTTACTTGCCCGAGATTCGATCATCGGTATCCCAATACCTAGTTCAATCTCGTTACCGGCAAGTCTCTTTACTCGTTCCGTAATGCATCATACCATAACTAACTCATTAGTCACATTACTTGCAAGGCTTATAGTGATGTGCATTACCGAGAGAGCCCAGAGATACCTCTCCGACAATCGGAGTGACAAATCCTAAACTCAATCTATGCCAACTCAACAAACACCATCGGAGACACCTGTAGAGCACCTTTATAATCACCTAGTTACGTTGTGACGTTTGGTAGCACACAAAGTGTTCCTCCAGTACTCGGGAGTTGCATAATCTCATAGTTATAGGAACATGTATAAGTCATGAAGAAAGCAATATCAACAAACTAAACGATCAAGTGCTTAGCTAACGGAATGGGTCAAGTCAATAACATCATTCTCTAATGATGTGATTCCGTTAATCAAATGAGAACTCATGTATATGGCTAGGAAACTTAACCATCTTTGATTCAACGAGTTAGTCAAGTAGACGGATACTAGTGACACTCTGTTTGTCTATGTATTCACACATGTACTAAGTTTCCGGTTAATACAATTCTAGCATGAATAATAAACATTTATCATGATATAAGGAAATATTAATAACAGCTTTATTATTGCCTCTAGGGCATATTTCCTTCACAAAGTACTACGCGCATGCTCCTAGGGGATAGATTGGTAGGAAAAGACCATCGCTCGTCCCCGACCGCCACCCATAAGGAAGACAATCAATAAACAAATCATGCTCCGACTTCATCACATAACGGTTCACCATATGTGCATGCTACGTGAATCACAAACTTTAACACAAGTATCTCACAAATTCACAACTACTCAACTAGCATGATTCTAATATTACCATCTTCATATCTCAAAACAATCCTCAAGTATCAAACTTCTCATAGTCAATGCACTTTATATGAAAGTTTTTATTATACCCATCTTGGATGCCTATCATATTAAGACTAATTTTATAGCCAAAGCAAATTACCATGCTGTTCTAAAAGACTCTCAAAATGATATAAGTGAAACATGAGAGATCAATAATTTCTATAACATAAAACCACCACCGTGCTCTTAAAAAGATATAAGTGAAGCACTAGAGCAAAATTATCTAGCTCAAAAGATATAAGTGAAGCACATAGAGTATTCTAATAAATTCCGATTCATGTGTGTCTCTCCAAAAGGTGTGTATAGCAAGGATGATTGTGGTAAACTAAAAAGCAAAGACTCAAATCATACAAGACGCTCCAAGCAAAACACGTATCATGTGGTGAATAAAAATATAGCCTCAAGTGAAGTTACCGATGGACGAAGACGAAAGAGGAGATGCCTTCTGGGGCATCCCCAAGATTAGGCTTTTGGTTGTCCTTTAATTTTACCTTGGGGTTCCATGGGAATCCCAAATCTTAGGCTCTTGCCACTCCTTATTCCAAAATCCATCAAATCTTTACCCAAAAACTTGAAAACTTCACAACACAAAACTCAACAGAAAATCTCATGAGCTCCATTAGTATAAGAAATTAAAACCACCACTTCAAGGTACTTTAATGAACGCATTCTTTATTTATATTGGTGTTAAACCTACTGTATTCCAACTTCTCTATGGTTCATACCCCCCGACACTAGCCATAGATTCATCAAAATAAGCAAACAACACACGAAAAACCGAATCTGTCAAAAACAGAACAGTCTGTAGTAATCTGTAGGTTTGGAATACCTCTGCAACTCCAAAAATCCTACCAAATTAGGAAGACCTAAATAATTCGTATATTGATCTACTGCAATTGGAATCAGTATTTTAGAGCTCTCTTGTTAAAAATGAAAATTATTCTCGTGAGCGCATACTTTCTGTTTTTTTCAGAAAGATCAAACAACAATCATCCAAGAAGATCCTAAAGGCTTTACTTGGCACAAACACTAATTAAAACATAAAAACACAATCATAACAGAGGATATATGATTTATTTATTACTAAACAGAAGCAAAAAGCAAGAAACAAAAATAAGATTGGGTTGCCTCCCAACAAGCACTATCGATTAACACCCCTAGCTTAGCATTGACAATTTTGATGATGCTCACATGAAAGACAAGAATTGAAGCACAAAGAGAGCATATTATAGCATGTGAAAAACACATCTAAGTCTAACATACTTCCGATGCATAGGAATCTTATAGGCAAACAAATTATCATAGCAAGCAAAAACTAGCATATGCAAGGAAGAGGAAAGAAACAATAGCAATCTCAACATAACGAGAGGTAATTTAGCAACATGAAAATCTCTAAAACCATATTTCCCTCTCTCATAATAATTACATGTGGGATCATAACAAAATTCAACAATATAGCTATTATATAAAATATTTTCAACATGATCCACATGCATGCAACGTTGACACTCTTCCAAAATAGTGGGATTAACATTAACTAAATTCATGACCTCTCCAAACCCACTTTTATCAAAAATTTCATAAGATTGAACATTCTCCAAATATGTGGGATCTAAAGTTGACACTCTTCCAAACCCACTTTCAATATTATTGCAAACATTATTATCAATCTCATATTCATCACGGGGCTTAAATAAATTTTCAAGATCATAAGAACAATCACCCCGATCATGATCATTGCAACAAGTAGTGGACATAGCAAAACTAGCATCCCCAAGCTTAGGGTTTTGCATATTATTAGCACAATTGACATTCATAGAATTTATAATAACATCATTGCAATCATTCTTTTTATTCAAAGATCTATCGTGAATCACTTTATAAAGCACTTCATCACAATTTTCAGATTCACAGATTTCAAGCAAAACTCCATAAAGATAATCTAGTACACTCAACTCACTAGCAATTGGTTCATCATAATTGGATCTTTTAAAAAGATTAGGAATAGGATGAGGATCCATAACAATAGATATTTAGCAAGCGAAGATGCAAGCTAATAGAAGGCACATGGTAACACGAGCAAACAGAAGGATGTACGGAAGAGGACGAAAAGAAAAGGGGCGAATAAAACGGCAAGGGAGAAGTGGGGGAGAGGAAAACGAGAGGCAAACGACAAATAATATAATGCGAGGGATAAGAGTTTGTGATGGTTACTTGGTATTTCTTGACTTGTGCATAGATCTCCCCGGCAACGGCGCCAGAAATCGCTAGTTGCTGGGAGATCAAATCTTGACTTGACTTGGTGTAAGCCTCCCCGGCAACGGCGCCAGAAATTCTTCTTGCTACCTCTTCAGCATGCGTTGGTTTTCCCTTGAAGAGGAAAGAGTGATCCAGCAAAGTAGCGTAAGTATTCCCCTCGGTTTTTTAGAACCAATGTATCGATCCAGTAGGAGACTACACGCAAGTCCCTCGTACCCGCACAAACAATCAAGAACCTTGCAACCAATGTGATAAAGGGGTTGTCAATCCCTTCACGACCACTTGCAAAAGTGTGATCTGATAAAGATAATAAGATAAATATTTTTGGTATTTTTGTTGTATAGATTGAAAAGTAAAGATTGCAAAATAAACGGCGACATAAATAGCTAGTTGACGATAGAATAATATAATGGAGAATAGACCCGGGGCCATAGGTTTCACTAGTGGCTTCTCTCAAGATAGCATAATCTACGGTGGGTGAACAAATTACTGAGCGAATAGTTATGAGAATATCTAGGCATGATCATGTATATAGGCATCACATCCATGACAAGTAGACCGAAACGATTCTGCATCTACTTCTATTACTCCACACATCGACTGCTATCCAGCATGCATCTAGAGTATTAAGTTCATAAGAACAGAGTAACGCATTAGGCAAGATGACATGATGTAGAGGGATAAACTCAAGCAATATGATATAAACCCCATCTTTTTATCCTTGATGTCAACAATACAATACATGCCTTGCTGCCCCTGCCGTCACTGGGAAAGGAAACCGCAAGATTGAACCCAAAGCTAAGCACTTCTCCCATTACAAGAAAGATCAATCTAGTAGGCCAAACCAAACTGATAATTCGAAGAGACTTGCAAAGATATTTAAATCATGCATAAAAGAATTTAGAGAAGAATCAAATATTGTTCATAGATAATCTTGATCATAAACCCACAATTCATTGAATCTCGACAAACACACTGCAAAAAGAATTACATCGAATAGATCTCCAAGAGAATCGAGGAGAACTTTGTATTGATATCCAAGGAGAGAGAAGAAGCCATCTAGATAATAACTATGGACCCAATGGTCTGAGGTAAACCACTCACACATCATCGAAGAGGCTATGGTGTTGATGTAGAAGCCCTCCATGACCGATTCCCCCTCTGGTGGAGCGCCGTAAAAGGCCCCAAGATGGGATCTCACATGTACAGAAGGTTGCGGTGGTGGAAATAGGGTTTCGTGGTGCCCTTGGATGTTTTCAGGGTATATGGGTATATATAGGCGAAAGAAGTAGGTTGGTGGAGCTGCGAGGGGCCCACGAGGGTGGTGGTCGCGCCTGGCCCCCTAGGCGCGCCCTCCTACCTCGTGGCCGCCTCGCTACTTCGTTGACGTCCACTCCAAGTCTCCTGGATCAAGTTTGTTCCAAAAACGATCCTCGCGAAGGTTTCATTCCGTTTGGATTCCGTTTGATATTCCATTTCTGTGAAACACTGAAATAGGCAAAAAATAGCAATTTGCACTGGGCCTTTGGTTAATAGGTTAGTCCCAAAAATAATATAAACATGCATAATAAAGCCCATTAAACATCCAAAACAGATAATATAATAGTATGGAACAATAAAAAATTATAGATGCGTTGGAGACGTATCAGCTGCTTGCCTGATTCCGGAGCCGTGTCGGTCTCCGGAATGATATTCGGTTGGGGGCGAATTGGGCATGGCCCCCGTCGCCAGTCTCCATGGGGGTCGGTTCCCCCATGTTTTCGGTGGCAGAGGTATTACCCTCTGGCGCCACCTTGACGGCTTCCGGCACCTCACCATGGCCTGGAGGGGTCCTTCGAGACAACACTTCAGTGTTGTCCGTAGCAGTGGGTGGGGAGGCCGGCGGAGGCGACTCGCTCTCCATCATGTTCGAGCCTAGCGAATTCCCAAAAGACGATGATCGCCAGGGGAGATCGCGGGCCAGACTACAATACGTGATTCTGTGCGTTAGGATCACAAGGCATAAAGCCGGATACATACATTATCCTTAAAAACTTACAATTTGGCAGAAGGCTTCGGCCTAGGGTTCCATTCGGGGACGGCTTCGGCATCCGATTCCGAATCGTCTGAAAGGGAGAGTTTCCCCTTCTTGGACGCTTCCGCTTCTAGATCTGCGGAAGCTCCCCTTTTCTTCCTTCCCCCTTAAGGGGAGAATTGCTCTCCTCCAATTCCTCCTCGTCTTCGTCGTGGGAGGAGAGAGCTTCGGTATCTTCGGATGATATGTCTGAAGCACCTTTGCGGCAAATGCCACTTCGGACCTCCTTGCCCTTCTTCTTGACCTTCTTTTCCGGCGCCTGGTACGGCACTGGAACCAGCATCTTTGTTAGAAGAGGAATGGCTAGGTCTTCGGGAAAGGGAGCTGGACACTTGATCCGCTCTGCCTTCTTCGTCCAGCCCTGGGGGACAAGGGGAAGATTTAAACTTACTCCTTGGATCTACAAATAAAGGATATAATTAGAAATCTGAAAAATTCACTGGACTGGCTAGATGAGCGCAGTCGTGGCTGAGGTCTTCGGTCGTCGCTGGCCACGTCTTTTGGGTCTTAAAAAGTAGCTTCCATATATCTTCGTGCCTCGTGCCAAAGAACCGCTGCAAGGTCCGGGGACTTACCGGATCAAACTCCCACATATGGAGAGTCCGGCGTTGGCAGGGGAGAATCCGGCGAAACAGCATCACATGGATCACGCTGGCAAGGCTGGTGTTTTTGTCCACCATGCTCTTGATGCATTTTTGCAGCGTCATCACCTTGTCGGATGACGCCCAATCTAGGCCCTTCTTGAGCCATGATGTGAGCCGCATTGGTGGACCGGTTTTGAACTTAGGAGTGGTGGCCCATGTGGCGTCGCGAGGTTCAGTAACGTAGAACCACTCCTGTTGCCACCCCTTCATGATCTCTATGAAGGCCCCCTTGGGCCAGGTGATGTTAGGGAGCTTGCTCACCATGGCGCCGCCGCACTCCACGTGTTGACCCTCGACCACCTTCGGCTTCACATTGAAGACCTTGAGCCATAGGCCGAAGTGGGGGATGTGGAGGAACACCTCGTACACAACGATGAATGCCGAGATGTTGAGGAATGAATTTGGGGCTAGATCATGGAAATCTAGCCCGTAATAGTACTTGAGTCCGCGGATGAAAGGGTGGAGAGGAAACCGTAGCCCACGAAGGAAGTGTGGGATGAATAGTACCCTCTCATTGGGCTCTCGTGTGGGAATGATCTGCTTTTTGGCAGAGAGCCGATGGGCGATTTCCTTGGCTAAATACCTCGTTTCCTCAAGTTTTTTGATGTTCTCCTCCGTGATGGAGGAGAACATCCACTTGCCCCGCGCTCCAGATTCGGACATGGTTGGAGCGTTTGCTGGGGACGGAAATGATTGAAGCTTGGGCGCTTGAGCTCGAGGGCAGATGGGCTGAGGAGGAAGAAGGTGTGGGGTAAAAAGGTGGATCCTTGTCTCCTTATAAAGGCAGTGAATATCAAGCGTTCCCCCCACGAGCCTTTAAACTCGCCTATTCCCCAAGAGTCGTGCGAGTGGCACGGTTGGATTACCCAAATCTGTATTGATGAGAATCCCGCAATAAGGGGACATGATCTCTGCTTTGACAAGACATGTCAATGAATACCGCGTCTCGAAACATGAAGCAGGAGGCGGGAAAACGGTCCGAAATAATAATAAGGCCAGAACACAATACCTCGCTGAAAAAAGTTGTCAGGGGACATAACCTATTTTTGTTTAAAGTGTTTTGCCCTCGTGGTCCAGGGTTGTAACTATTGTCACTACAAAAAAGACACATCTGTGACATTTTGGGCCGAACGAATTTTTTTCTGTCATACATATGACACTTCTATGACAATAATTGTGACAAAACCCGGTATCATCATAGATGTGGTGGGCTCCTACTTCTATGACAAAAAATCATGACAGAAAATGGGCTTTTTGTCCTGGGCGGGCCGGAGACGCAGCTGCATGACATTCTTTGGGCCGTCCATGACGGAAAAAACCAAGGTAGAACCGAGGGCGAGGAAATTTCGGGGAGTTCCTCGTTACGGTGGGAGGTCGAGGGCCGAGCGATGCGCATTTCTCTCGTACACATACGCGCATGTGTGCGAGGCGTTGGCTCTAACTGAACCCGAGTGAGGCGTTGGGCTCTAACTGAACCCGAGCGATTGCACTGCAGGCTACGCATTACTGAACCCGAGCGATCGATCGATGGCTGTTAACTGAACCTGATCGAGCAATTCCTTCGCTACTGCTGCTAACTGAAGCTGGTCGATTGGATGAATAGTGAGCATTGTGGGGAGGGGGGTTGGATGAACAGTGAGCAGTGGCGTTGCCTCTAGATGAATAGGACCCCATGGTGTGGTGGAGGGCTGGATGAACAGTAGACGGTGGAGGGGTGCCCGTGGAGGGGTGGTTGAACAGGACCCCGTGGTGTGGAGGGCTGTATGAATAGTAGACGGTGGAGGGGTGCCCGTGGAGGGGTGGTTGAACAGTAGCCGATGGAGTAGCGCGCGGTGGAGGCTGGATGAACAGGAGCCCGTGGAGGCTGGAGGAGGTCGACGGTAGCCCGTGGAGGCTGGAGGAGGTCGACGGTGGAGATGAACAGTATCCCGCGGAGTCCCGTTTTGCGGTACGCCACACCCCTCTCGATGAACAGGACCTCCGTTTCGACCGTAGGAGGTCTGTTTCGTCCGTTTTGCGGTACGCCACACCCCTCCCGATCAACAGGACCCCCGTTTCGACCGTTTTGCGGTACACCACACCCCTCCCGATCAACAGGACCCCCGTTTTGACCGCAGGAGGTCCGTTTCCTCCATTTTGCGGCATGCCAGACCCCTCTCGATGAACAGGACCCCGTTCCGAACGTAGGAGGTCCATTTCCTCCATTGTGCGGTACGCCAGGCCTCGTTTTCCATCGCCTGTTCCGTCCAAGCCCTCCCGATGAACACGACCACGCATTCCGTTTCGACCCAGCCAGTTGGCTCCCACGCGTTCCGTTGCCTCTCGATGAACACGAGCATTCCGTTGCCTCCCCATGAACACGACGCATTCTGTTGCCTCCCCATGAACACGACGACAATGTTGTTTCTCCGTTCTGACCCAGCCATGTACACGAGCCCTGGCCGTACGTATGTGCGAGTAGGCGTTCGAGACCCCGCCCGTATGTACACATACCTGGCCGTATTTTCTTTCTTGCACCCTGGCCACTGTACGTACGTGTACATGGTACGTGCGCACCTCTACTACGAGACGTACGTGCCACTACTACGACACGTGCGCACCTCTACATCCACCAGTATATATGTACGTACATGTTCGCGACCAGAATGACAGCGCTACGTACGCTTCGACCAGGTGGGTCTCGACTGTCAGGCACTTCCTTGCGTGCGAAGATGTAGCTGGTGGGTCCCAGCATTCAGGGGGACGAATCGTTTTGTTTTTTTTCCTGAACGCACTTCCTTGCGTGCGAAGGTGTAGCTGGTGGGTCCCAACAGTCAGGGGGAAACGTTTTTTTTTTGCGAAATACGGTGGCCCATCCGGTGGGTCCCCGCTGTCAGGTGGAGGAATAATTATTTTGCGCGTAATAAGGAGGCACTTCCTTGCTACGGCCGTGGACCCAGCTGTCAGCGTCTCCACACACAGTACTCTTCCGATGTAAGTCGGTGGTTCACCACATTGACCATGTCGCGCCGAGAGCACCACGGCGGTGGACGATGGCGAGGCCTAGGAAGGGGACGACACGGAGGCAGGGAAGACTCGGCAGTTGTTTCCCACGCGGAGGGGAGTACGACTGTACGAGGGTTTACTGGTTCGTCTGCCGTCGCCGGAGAATAACAACAAGTGTGGGTGAGTAGAGGGATGGCTAGGCCAGCGATGGGAGTACGGTGGGGCGGTGAGGCCTGCGCGGCAGCACAGCCGACCGTGGGGAGGAGGGAGCAGGTAGTCCCGCCGATGCTTGTTTGAGCGGCTGGAGTAGGAAGAGCAGAGATTGAAGAAGCACGACGGCCGTTGGATGGACATCCAATAGTCAGTGCTTGTGTGTCAACCTTTTTTTTAGGAAAGCCTCAAATCTGTGGAAAACAACGTACATCCCATCTGCCATTATTTCTAATAATGTACAACCCATTTTCTAATTCTTAAGGTTTTTTTGGAGCCCATATTCTTTTTGTTAGAATTACAGCCCATATTGTGGCCACGGTTAAAAAATTATACGGAATTTTGCATATTTCGGTGCAGTCCGAACTGTTTTTAATCCCGAAATTTCGACTCACATTCAAACTGATTTTAAAAATAAATGTGTATCAATATAAAATCCAAAAAATTCTCCACACATAAAAATTAATGTAATTTAAGATCTTGAAATGAAAAAAAGATATTTGAAACTAATTGCCGGTTTGATGTGTTTTAAAAATGTACAACCCATTTCTCATTACTGATGGGCCATTTTCTCGGCCAGCCGAATGAAATCTTTGCTCGTCTTGAAAGATTTGCAGCCCAACAGGCCTGACAAAGCGACTTACTAGGAAAATCACAACAAACTGGTTTGTGGCCGTGGACCCAGCTGTCAGCCTCTCCACGTACGGTACTCTTCTGATGGAAGTCGTTCCTTGGCCACGTTGACCACGCCGCGCGGAGAGCACCACGGCGGTGGACGACGGCGAGGCCTAGGAAGGGGACGACGCGGAGCCGGGGAAGACGCGGCAGTGGAAGCCCGCACGGAGAGGAGTACATGGGTTCACTGGTTCGGCTGTGGTGTGAGGCTGCCCTCGCCGCAGGGCCTGGCTAGCGGTGGGAATAGTAGGGGGCGGTGAGTCCTCTGCAGCAGCACAGCCGGCCACGGGAGGCAGGAGCATGCGGCACGACCAGCGCTGCTTTGGGCGGCTGGAGCAAGAAGACCAGAGGTTGAAGAAGCACTACGGCCGTTGGATGGACATCGTACGGTCACTGGAGCTAGAATCGTTCATATTGACTAAGTTGACAAAGCCCTTCGTCCCCATCAACTTAGTAGGCCCACAAGTCAGCCTCCCACCAAGGTGGGCCCCAACTAGCTGGGGGAGTATTCATTTGTTTGTGCGTAATAAGGAGGCACTTCCGGTGGGTCCGAGCTGACAGCGGGGGGAACGTTTTTTCACGAAATACGGTGGCCCATCCGGTGGGTCCCAGCAGTCAGGGGAAATGATTTTTTTCGCAAAATACTGGTGGCCCGTCCGGTGGGTCCCAGCTGTCAGGTGGAGGAATAATTATTTTCTGCGTAATAAGGAGGCACTTCCTTGCGGCTACCGTGGACCCAGCTGTCAGCCTCTCCACGTACAGTAATCTTCCGATGGAAGTCGGTCGTTGACCACATTGACCACGCCGCACCGAGAGCACCACGGCGGTGGACGACGACGAGGCCTAGGAAGGGGATGACACGGAGCCGGGCAAGACGCGGCAGTGGATGCCCACGCGGAGAGGAGTACGAGTGTTCACTGGTTCGGCTGCGGTGTGAGGCTGCCGTCGCCGCAGAATAACAGGGGGTGTGGGTGAGTGGAGGGATGGCCTGGCCAATGGTGGGAGCAGTATGGGGGCGGTGAGGCCTCCGCGGTAGCACAGCCGGCCACGGGAGGCAGGAGCAGGCGGCATGACCGGCGCTGCTTGGGGCGGCTGGAGCAAGAAGACCAGAGGTTGAAGAAGCACTATGGCCGTTGGATGGACATCATACGGTCAGTGGAGTATTGACTAAGTTGACAAAGCCCTCCGTCCCCGTCAACTTAGTAGGCCCACAAGTCAGCCCAACAATATGGTGGGTCCCAGCTAGCAGGGGGGTATTCATTTTTTTGCGCGTAATAAGGAGGCACTTCCTTGCGTGCAAAGATATAGCTGGTGGGTCCGACCTGTCAGCAGGGGAAACATTTTTTTCGTGAAATACAGAGGCCCTTCCTGTGGGTCCTAGCTGTCAGGTGGAGGAATCATTATTTTGCACGTAATAAGGAGGCATTTCCTTGCGTGCGGCCGTGGACCCAGCTGTCAGCCTCTCCACGTATAGTCCACTTCCGATGGATGTCGTTCATTGACCACGTTGACCAAGCCGCGCCGAGAGCACCAGGGCGGTGGACGATGGCGAGGCCTAGGAAGGGAACGACACGGAGCCAGGGAATACTCGACAGTTGTTTCCCACGCGGAGGAGTATGAGGGTTTACTGGTTCGTCTGCCGTCGCCGGAGAATAACAGCATGTGTGGGATAGTAGAGGGATGGCTAGGCCAACGATGGGAGTACGGTGGGGCCGTGAGGCCTGCGCGGGAGCATGAAGAGCAGAGATTAAAGAAGCACGACAGCCGTTGGATGGACATCCTAGAGTCACTGCTCTCGTGTGTTGACTAAGTTGACAGGGGGTTGCGTGTGCGTCAACCTTTTTTTATGAAAGCATACGCGTCAACCTGTAGTAGGCGCACAAGTTAGCCTCAAATCTGTGGAAAACAGCATACATCACATCTGCCATTATTTCTAATAATGTACAGCCCATTTGCTAATTCTTAAGAATTTTTTGGAGCCCATCTTCTTTTTGTTAGCATTACACCCCATATTATGGCCACGGTTAAAAAGTATACGAAATTTTGCATATTTCGGTGCGATTAACTGTTTATAATCCAGAAATATCGATTCACATTCAAACTATTTTGAAAAATAATTTATATAAATATAAAATCTAAATAATTGTCCACGCATAAAAATCAATGGAATTTAAGATCTTGTAATGAAAAAAATTGAAACTAATTCCCGGTTTGATGTGTTTTAAAAATGTACAGCCCATTTCTGGGCAAACCGAATGAAACTCTCGTCATCTTGAAAGATTTGCAGCCCAGCAGGGCCGATAAAGAAAGTAGGCCTTGTTTGGGTATTTCTTAAAAAAATAGAACTAGGCTAGCCATTTTCAGCAAGAAAAAAACACAACTGGGCTCATGATGTGGTAAACATAAATAAAACCCTGGCTAGACGGGCCACAGCCCCCGCACATCCCCGTTCTTACCCTGATCCGTCGCTAAAACTAGTATAAATAACAACTGCTTGTTCCTCAAAAAAAACTGCGCGACTTGCTGGGTCCCTGGTGTCAGCCGCTCATAGTGTAATTCTCTCGTTTATTGACTACGTTGACAATGGCGTGAGCCCCAGATGTCCAACCATTAGGAGGAACCATATTTTTGGGCTTGTACTATAGAGGCACTTGCTTGCATACTGCCATGACGCTGGTGGGTCCCTACTGTCATCCTCTCCATGTACAGTCATCTCCTTGTCCCTCTCGGTTGTTGACGACGTTGACAACGCAAGAGGGCGGCGCACCGCGCACGGCAAGCGAACCAAGGCCGCAAGGCGGAGGACGACGACGAGGCCTCGGATGGAACAAACAGGAGTCGTTGAAGATGCGCCGGTCCAGTCGCAGGCGGAGGGGAGTACGAGGGTTTACCTGTTCAGGCGCGGGTGCGTGTTGGGGCTGACGTCGCTGAAGAATAACAGGACGTGTGGGGGAATAGAGGGAGGGACTGGCCAATGTTGGTGGGTACGTACGGTAGGGCGGCGAAGGCGCAGCCAGCCATGGGAGGCGGGAGCAGGCGGAGCCGATGGGGTGGTTTGGTTTGGGCGGCTGGAGGAAGAAGAAGACAAGAGATAGAAGATACACGACAGATGTTGGATGTCAATCCAACGGCTAGTAGGCAGAATCGTTTGTAGACTGGCTAGTAAGTCGGCACCACCTTGGATAGGCTATTTCCTCGCGGGTCCCAAATGTCAGAATCCAAATCTTTCATGGTCATGCAGCCTTTCCTATGAAAATTTACAGCCCATTTGATGTGCTAGTTCAAAATAAGTTTGTGGGTGCTGGTGGGGGCTAATCGCTTGGCTTTTGTAATGCACAGTGAGCTCAAGCAGCCGGCGAGAGTGATGTTATTTCCCTTGGTTGGGATTTGTTACAATATCTCACTCTAACTTAAACGAATGGCAAGCCATTTGCCTTGTTTCAAAGAAAATATGACAGTCACAGCCGAGTTGAAAATGGCAGGAACATCTAACTCCAGCTTACAAACTGTACAAAACCACGAGGGTTAATTGTTCATCAGGTTTACCAAAAAACCAGATTGAAAAGGGCAACAACATCTAACTCCAACACTGTTTTCGGCAGTCACAGTCAAATGGATCGGTCAGGTCCATAGAATGAACATCCTGGGTCGTAAAATTTACTGGATTATGACCACAATATGTTGTAAATAGAAGCCCGGCACGTTCAGAAGCTCTTTTGCCCACCTAAAACTCCTTTTTTTGCTCTTCGACATACCCATCCGTCAATTCAGTAAATATATGGGCTTTTGAATTGATTTTACTATTTACTAGTGTGGATGGGCTGTTTTGTCTTGGGCCCAGAGAAACAATTACTACTAGTACAGTGGAGACACTCTACAGCTACCCAGAAAAACAATTACTACTAGTACAGTGGAGACACTCTACCGCTTCTAGCTCCTCCTAGGTCATTGAAACGTCTCCCTCTACTGAATGCCGTTATACTTTTGTTCACCGAAATGCGGGCCATGCAGCGCGCGGGCCCAAATGCCATCCACAAAATTAGAAGGCAGTATGTAGGTGGAGAGTCACCCCGGTCGTAGCACGGCAGTAACGAGCCGTCGTATCACAAAACCCCACCTCCCCGCAGTCTAAGTTTGACGGACGAAGCAACCATCATTTCACTCTTTGTTGAATCCCCTTCTCCCTCACCGTCTTCAAGAAAGGCAACACTCGCATCTGCCACTGTTCTTCTCTCCGAACGTTGGGAAGGAAGCAGATCCGTGATGTTAGTATATTTTTGTTCAAAGAAAAAAAAGAACTTTTGCAAAGCAGTAACCGATCCTCACTCTCTTTTTTGTTTCATTGTCATTGCGATTGTGTTTTCCTTTCAGTGGTCTCCTAGTATTCGTCAGTTTCATGATGGACCAAGGAGAACCAGGCAAAGATCTGCCGATATTGGAGCAGACACGGGAGGCTGATCCCCACGAGACAGAGAGCTCCAAGAAGATGAAGGCAACCACCGAGCCGACCCTAGATACGCTCATGGACACTACTGAGATGGTCAACGCCCCGTTTGAGGTTACAGCCCCCGTGGCACTGCTGGAGCAGTTTTCCCCCCTTCGAGGATGTGTCCCCCCCTGCTGAGCTACCCAAGGCAATTTCCTTCTTTGCCGATCTCGATTGTGGTTTTTCATCTAAGTATGTGGTGATTTTTTTAGAAAAGGAAGTATGTGGTGATTAATAATGCAAAATTTTGTTAGCTTCGATGCCATGCTATACATAGTGGTTTAAATAACTTGTGTTTCTTATACTGAAAAGTAATTCAGAATTTGTTTCTATTTCAATTAGAGCCCTAATGCAGACAAGGATTGTGTGGTTGTACATGTCACTCGCTATGAGGCAGACGACCTGAATATACGCACTGGGAAAACAGAGTTCTTAGGCTGTTGGATCCTGGAAGCCATTTGCGGTTATACCAATGAAGAGTTGTATTCCAGCCTCACTGTTGTCAGGCATGTTGTCCAGGGTGTACTGAAGCACAAGAAGTTCAAAGCTACTCCTTTTTTTGTGAGGCATACTGTTCTTGTCAAGCTTACGCAGGAAGATGATGTGGCATGCCTCCACAAACAAGTTTATCAGTGGCAAGGCCACAAGGTTGTCTTCATGAAGGTTCACAGGATTGAGCTGCTGCGGGATGTCCTTGATGATGTTCATGGCAAGGTCCGTCTTGTGTCCAGCCCAAATTAGATCGAGGCATGAATCAGTTGCCCCAGCTAGTGTTTTATAGTAGTTTGGATTGTGTCTAATTATCCGAACCTTGCCTGTTATCGACCCCTCTGGGGCTAGTACTCTGCTTGAATCCATCTATTGGAACTGCTGCTACTTTTGTGTGCCCGTGAACCATGTGAGAACCATCGTAATTGTTTCCTAAACAGATGCGTCCTCACTAGTTTTTTCATGAATATGGCATGGTAAGACATAAGTTGTCATGGTTTATCATACGAGCAGTGTGTGTTTTGATGAAATAGAGCACTCGTTCGAGAACCGTGCGCCGACGTATACATAAGTACTTGTAAACACTGTTGGTGCCACCCCACTTGTAAGCAATTGTCCAAAACACGGCATATTGGCTCAGCTCGCTTCAACACTAGGCTATCGACCAGCTAACAATCAACAATCTGCTGTCTGACATATAAGCAACTATGTATCTTGTTACAATGGTTCATGCAGTTAATTGAGGCCACAATGTAATAAATTCCAAATGCTCACACGCTAGTCCAGCACTCATGTGGAACACTCACATTAAACTCGTCTTCATAAAAAACTTGAAAAGCATAAGTTAAGCAATTTTATACATCTCAATGATTCATAGAACATAACAAACATATACTAGTTCACAGCAAAAGAAAAAGTTGTGAGACGGTTTACAAATCAGGAAAAAACAAGCAAGGCTTCTCTGAGCAAAGGGCCTCCCGGCAGGCTTAAATTTCCTAGAGTTTACTCTGGTTTTTTCTTGGTGCCACCATCCAGGGTTAGGTTCTCTCATTCTAGAATAACCAATTATAATTGTGGTCTCAGCTGGAATGCTGAACTGAACCATGCAGTGTACTGACCAGCTGAAATGCTTGTGCATTCCACTAAATTTACGCACCGCTATTTGCAGAAATAAGCAGACCACAATGCCTCTTGTCCGCGCACCTGTCCAAAAAACCGTCGTGCAGCTGTGCCAGCTAGTCCTCGGCCCATGGATGAACTGGTAGAAAGTGCATTCCGGACTAGGATGCAGTTGTTTTTGCTCGTCCCTGCACTGCAATCAGGAAGTAAAACGTAGGAATCAGCTTCTTTTAGATTGCGTTGGTCATTCTACCTTAGTTACTACCAATATAGGGATACCTTGAAGATGGGAGGTTAGACCACGGCAACGAGGGATAGCCATCTCATTTTGCGCAGTTGTACTAAAACTGAGGTGTGTGCTTTTGATTGCGCAGATATAAACGATACGGAGACAGACATCCCGAAACGATATGGAGAAAGACATCCCTGTTTGCGCAAATACGAAATACAGTTATTTAAGCAGCGACAGATATTACTACTTTCCCCCGTTTCCTCTTAGAACCAAGTCCTAGATTCATGCTACATCTTTCCCACTTTCTTCCCTGTTTGAACCAATGCTTTGAGTCGACTGTATGAACTAGCTTTACTTCTAATAATAGTAGAAGTCTAGGTGGCTTTGGAACAGCGGACGGAAGTAGAAAAGGATCCACACGAAGGGAGCTGGGGCAGTAGAGCAAGGCAGGTTTCGAAGGAATATATACCTGAGGGTCGTCAACATGTGGCAAAGACGGCGTCGGGAGGCCGCATCTTGGCCACAATACTGCAGGGAGGAAGAAGTGGTCGGAGGCCCTCCCGAGCCGGCGCTCTCTCGGAGAGAACGGCACGGCCGCCGATCGGGACGCGCGGGCAGTTGTTGGTCTCCTCCCTCGCCGGCGACGACAGCGTGAATGATGCACCTACACCCCTGCCCCGGTCGAGGTTGTCCGTCCGGATTTGTGACCAGCCGTGAGCTGAGAGAGAGTGTGGCCACCTATGTGTTGCTTAGATCTGGAGAGCATGAGAGAGTGAACGAGAGGAACCCTAGTAAAGCAAGCGCTAAGGCTCCTGCTTTTATATATAGTGGAGTGATTTTGTTGTACCAACTTCAAAAAATGCGCTCCTACGTGTACCCGCGAGTGAGTGTGAGAGAACTAGTGCGTGCGCGCACCGCTTCTCTTCGTGAGAGTACAATATACTATGCCCAAAGAACGTTCGCCGCAATAGTAATAGTATAAGTGTGTGACGTGTGAGCTAAAATAAAATGTGTGCGCTGTCTTTTGTTTTTTAGAAGTTCTGAGGGTAGGGTGTGAAGAGCACATATGTGCGTGACGTCTACCTGCAGATGGACGGTGGGTGCGACGTGCGAGTCTGCGAGAGGACTCGGGAGAGTCGTGACTCGTGAGGGTGCATGTGCGTGAGAGAGAGGGGGCACGTATCAATGCAATGCATGTGTCCGTAAATCATTATCCGACAAACGTTTGCCACAAGACTTTTCCTGACGAACGCCGTAAGAACCGTTAGATCGGCATCCGACAGTGTCAGTTTTGCCATGTCATTTAACAGAACAACCACTCCTCCTACACACAAATCTTCCACGTGAGTGTTAGCAACTGCCGTATGCTCCCTCCATTCCGAAATGCAGTGCATATAGCTTTATTGAAAATTCGAACCTCGCAAACTTTTACCGAGTTTTCGTGTACCAAATTGCACATGTAGAATACCATGTATATATCATTTCATTCATCTTTGAGAGGTAACTATAAAGATGGGTGAGGAGTCTACAAAGAAAGACCATCGTATCACCCGCAACAATTTCAAGCATCCTTTAGTGTCGAGGAATATCATAGGAACTCTATATGATATGATTTTTATAGGATTTTTTCCTTTAGAGCCAATTGGTCCATAGGAATAGATTCATATACTCCACATTTCAAAGGAAATAAACATGATATCATTTCTATAGCTTTGGAGCCACTTGGTTCATATGAATGAATTCCTATACTCCCTTAATTTTAAAGGAAAATAAACATTAGCGTATATTCAATAGAAAAGTTCCTATGATATGAACCAAATTACATCTCTTTTCTAATCCCTCCTCATAGGAATTGAGATACATGTCATCTCTAGATTCAATAGAAAAGTTCCTATGATGTGAACCAAATGACATCTCTTTCCAATCCCTACTCATAGGAATTGAGATGCTCCATGTCATCTCTTTCCCTACAACTTCCATGTATACATCTTCTATTCCTAAATAGATAGTACAACCCACTAGTAGCTTTTTTCCAAAACATGCATCTATGGCACAAGAACTATATAGTGTGCCAATAACTTTGAAAGATGGTTGCTGGATGAAGCTAACCCGACAGTGCAGAGATAGGCAAATCCAAGCACTACTGGCCATTGGATATCATCAACATTCCACCAGATCTGCCACATGTACAATTTAGAAGACTCCATGGTTGAACTTAAGCATAATGCACAAACCTTAAAACACAAGCACTTCTCCTTTGTTCTAGAATCTTCTGTATCATAATTGATTATTTTTTCTAAATGAATTGCCATTATTTGTTTTTTACTTTATGATTTACAATGCACAACCCCATGAATCTTAACACTTTTATAAAACTAATTGATTTTGAATGAGATGAACTATAAGAACTAAACGAACATCTACATCATGCATATATGACTCAAAGCTTTACATGCTATACTGTGTATTTATTCATAATTTGGTTTCGAAATCTCATGCGTTCAATACATGTGTACCTTACTAGTTTTGAGTAGAGTAGCAAATTTCACGCGGCCCCGAGTATATCAAAATGCAGGGCCCATGCATCATTGCCTTTCGGTCGAACCTACATCCACAATTTTTTTGTACGTACTATATCTCCACTGGTCCCCGAACCCAAAATGCTGCCTCGTTCCCATAAAACCAAGCAGCCCACACATATTTAAGGTGTCGACTCGAACTCGTTTACTACGACGTGGCCCCGCACGCCGTAGTACTCCTACAAACTCTACCGCCGCACTCATCATCGGTTTTCTTCAAGAGGACGAGGGAGAAGCTGATTTGTAGTGGAGGCGCTTTCAAAAAAAAGGATCTGTAGTGGAGACCCCTACCCTAGGGTGCCCTAGGTAGCTGCCGCACGCATCATTGTTTTCTCTTTTCTTTATGCTCTTGCGCCCTAGAGTGAAATGATGGTTGCTTCGTTCGTCCAGCTTAATGCAGGAAATGTGGGGCTTTGTGATTTGACCCCTCATCGCTCATTTTCTACTACTGCGGTGCTACGACCGGGGTGCCTCCAATTCCAACCGCTGCTCCGAACTGTAATTTGGTGCATCGCACGTGGAACAAGACGGTGGATGAGTCACATGTCGGCCAAAGGGGTCCTGTTAAGTGTGTCGCCATTTCGTGTGCAGACTGACCCTGCTTGAGTTGCTACGCCAACACGACAGGAGCAGCCTACCACTTGGTTTTGCTCCTTGGTGAATCCCGACTATATTGATCTAAAAATATTCGTGCTGAACTACCCTCTCCGTCTCGGTTTTTTATTTTTAGGTGTCTTGGTTTATAGGGCCTGCACGTAGTTCTAGGTCATCCATTTGACTAACTAAATATGAGTTACTATGTCACAAAAAGTATATCATTGGATTCTTAAGCGGATGTAGTTGTATTTAAAAGTCGAGAGCGGGGCTTTTCCTGCGCGGTAGGCGGGGCAGTTCCGCCTAGTCGGTTCGACAGAGACGCGAGAAGATGAGGGAGTAGGCTGCTGCAAACGTAGGGCTGTGTGCTTTGACAGTGAGTTACAGCTGGACAGGTGGGGCCCCATGATTTGACTTGCCATTATCATTTTAACTGCGGCGCTATGACCGGCGTGAGTCTCCTGATTCCTGACCACCTCCATACAGGTGCCTCTCCCAATGCTCCACCATGTAGTGGAGACTGGCTCTTGCATGAGAGCCCACTTCTCCACTTTTTCCTTGCCTCTCTTTTCGCAGTATTGTACTTACTTTTACTTGCTCCTACAGGTGCTTAAGCTTGCCATATAGGCATAAAGTCTGATGTGGCAAGTTAATCATGAAGAGAGAGACTAGTTTGGTGACCCAAGGAAGAAACGGTGCTAAGCGCGTGTACCTAGCTAGGTGAAAAGACAATTTTGAGTCTATAGCTAATTAAATGAAGCAAACTTAGCAACACCATTTCATTGGAAGAGGTCACTCTTTAAGGAAATATGCCCTAGAGGCAATAATAAAGTTATTATTTATTTCCTTATTTCATGATGAATGTTTATTATTCATGCTAGAATTGTATTAACAGGAAACATAATACATGTGTGAATACATAGACAACCAGAGTGTCACTAGTATGTCTCTACTTGACTAGCTCGTTATCAAAGATGGTTATGTTTCCTAACCATGAACAAAGTGTTGTTATTTGATTAACGAGGTCACATCATTAGTTGAATGATCTGATTGACATGACCCATTCCATTAGCTTAGCACCCGATCGTTTAGTATGTTGCTATTGCTTTCTTCATGACTTATACATGTTCCTATGACTATGAGATTATGCAACTCCCGTTTGCCGGAGGAACACTTTGGGTGCTACCAAACGTCACAACGTAACTGGGTGATCATAAAGGAGCATTACAGGTGTCTCCAAAGGGAGATGTTGGGTTGGCGTATTTCGAGATTAGGATTTGTCACTCCGATTGTCGGAGAGGTATCTCTGGGCCCTCTCGGTAATGCACATCACATAAGTCTTCTTGCAAGCATTGCAACTAATGAGTTAGTTGCGATATGATGTATTACAGAACGAGTAAAGAGACTTGCCGGTAACGAGATTGAACTAGGTATTGGATACCGACGATCGAATCTCGGGCAAGTAACATACCGATGACAAAGGGAACAACGTATGTTGTTATGCGGTCTGACCGATAAAGATCTTCGTAGAATATGTAGGAGCCAATATGGGCATCCAAGTCCCGCTATTGGTTATTGACCGGAGACGTGTCTCGGTCATGTCTACATTGTTCTCGAACCCGTAGGGTCCGCACGCTTAAGGTTACGATGACAGTTATATTATGAGTTTATGCATTTTGATGTACCGAAGGTTATTCGGAGTCCCGGATGTGATCACGGACATGACGAGGAGTCTCGAAATGGTCGAGACATAAAGATTGATATATTGGAAGCCTATATTTGGACATCGGAAGTGTTCCGGGTGAAATCGGGATTTTACCGGAGTACCGGGAGGTTACCGGAACCCCCCGGGAACCATATGGGCCTTAATGGGCTTTAGTGGAAAGGAGAAAGGGGCAGCCCAAGGTGGCCGCGTGCCTTCCCCCTCCCCTAGTCCTATTAGGACTAGGAGAGGTGGCCGGCCCCCTCTCCCTCTTTCCCCCTCGGGGAATCCTAGTCCAACTAGGATTGGGGGGGAGTCCTACTCCCGGGAGGAGTAGGACTCCTCCTGCGCCCACCTCCTGGCCGGCGGCCCCCTCCCCCTTGGCTCCTTTATATACTGAGGCAGAGGCACCCCAGAAACACACAAGTTGATCCACGTGATCTATTCCTTAGCCGTGTGCGGTGCCCCAGCCACCATATTCCTCGATAATACTGTAGCGGAGTTTAGGCGAAGCCCTGCTGCTGTAGTACATCAAGATCGTCACCACACCGTCGTGCTGACGAAACTCTTCCCCGACACTTTGCTGGATCGGAGTCCGGGGATCGTCATCGAGCTGAACGTGTGCTCGAACTCGGAGTTGTCGTAGTTTCGGTGCTTGATCGGTTGGATCGTGAAGACGTACGACTACTTCCTCTATGTTGTGTCAACGCTTCCACAGTCGGTCTGCGTGGGTATGTAGACAACACTCTCCCCTCTCGTTGCTATGCATCACATGATCTTGCGTGTGCATAGGAATTTTTTTGAAATTACTACGAAACCCAACAGTGGCATCCGAGCCTAGGTTTTATGGTTTGATGTTATATGCACGAGTAGAACACAAGTGAGTTGTGGGCGATATAAGTCATATTGCCTACCAGCATGTCATACTTTGGTTCGGCGGTATTGTTGGACGAGACGACCCGGACCAACATTACGCGTACGCTTATGCGAGACCGGTTCTCCCGACGTGCTTTCCACATAGGTGGCTTGCGGGCGACTGTCTCTCCAACTTTAGTTGAACCAAGTGTGGCTACGCCCGGTCCTTGCGAAGGTTAAAACGGAGTCTATTTGACAAACTATCGTTGTGGTTTTGATGCGTAGGTGAGATTGGTTCTTACTTAAGCCCGTAGCAGCCACGTAAAACTTGCAACAACAAAGTAGAGGACGTCTAACTTGTTTTTGCAGGGCATGTTGTGATGTGATATGGTCAAGACATGATGTTGAATTTTATTGTATGAGATGATCATGTTTTGTAACCGAGTTATCGGCAACTGGCAGGAGCCTTATGGTTGTCGTTTTATTGTATGCAATGCAATCGCGATGTAATGCTTTACTTTATTACTAAGCGGTAGTGATAGTCGTGGAAGCATAAGATTGGCGAGACGACAACGATGCTACGATGGAGATCAAGGTGTCGCGCCGGTGACGATGGTGATCACGATGGTGCTTTGAAGATGGAGATCACAAGCACAAGATGATGATGGCCATATCATATCACTTATATTGATTGCATGTGATGTTTATCTTTTATGCATCTTATCTTGCTTTGATTGACGGTAGCATTATAAGATGATCTCTCACTAAATTATCAAGAAGTGTTCTCCCTGAGTATGCACCATTGCCAAAGTTCGTCGTGCCCAGACACCACGTGATGATCGGGTGTGATAAGCTCTACGTCCATCTACAACGGGTGCAAGCCAGTTTTTGCACACGCAGAATACTTAGGTTAAACTTGACGAGCCTAGCATATGCAGATATGGCCTCGGAACACGGAGACCGAAAGGTCGAGCGTGAATCATATAGTAGATATGATCAACATAACGATGTTCACCATTGAAAACTACTCCATCTCACGTGATGATCGGTTATGGTTTAGTTGATTTGGATCACGTGATCACTTAGAAGATTAGAGGGATGTCTATCTAAGTGGGAGTTCTTAAGTAATATGATTAAATTGAACTTAAATTTATCATGAACTTAGTCCTGGTAGTATTTTGCAAATCATGTTGTAGATCAATAGCTCGCGTTGTTGCTTTCATATGTTTATTTTGATATGTTCCTAGAGAAAATTGTGTTGAAAGATGTTAGTAGCAATGATGCGGATTGGATCCGTGATCTGAGGTTTATCCTCATTGCTGCACAGAAGAATTATGTCCTTGATGCACCGCTAGGTGACGGACCTATTGCAGGAGCAGATGCAGACATTATGAACGTTTGGCTAGCTCAATATGATGACTACTTGATAGTTTAGTGCACCATGCTTAATGGCTTAGAATCGGGACTTCAAAGACGTTTTGAACGTCATGGAGCATATGAGATGTTCCAGGAGTTGAAGTTAATATTTCAAGCAAATACCCGAGTTGAGAGATATGAAGTCTCTAACAAGTTCTATAGCTAAAAGATGGAGGAGAATCGCTCAACTAGTGAGCATGTGCCCAGATTGTCTGGGTACTACAATCGCTTGAATCAAGTGGGAGTTAATCTTCCAGATAAGATAGTGATTGACAGAATTCTCTAGTCACCATCACCAAGTTAGTAGAACTTCGTGATGAACTATAATATGCAAGGGATAACGGAAACAACTCCCAAGCTCTTCGTGATGCGGAAATTGACGAAGGTAGAAATCGAGAAAAACATCAAGTGTTGATGGTAGACAAGACCACTAGTTTCAAGAAAAGGGCAGAGGGAAGAAGGGGAACTTCAAGAAGAACAGCAAGCAAGTTGCTGCTTAAGTGAAGAAGCCCAAGTCTGGTCCTAAGCCTGAGACTAAGTGCTTCTACTGCAAAGGGACTGGTCACTGGAAGCGGAACTACCCCAAGTAATTGGCGGATAAGAAGGATGGCAAAGTGAACATAAGTATATTTGATATACATGTTATTGACGTGTACTTTACTAGTGTTTATAGCAAACCCTCAGTATTTGATACTAGTTCAGTTGCTAAGATTAGTAACTCGAAACGGGAGTTGCAGAATAAACAGAGACTAGTTAAGGGTGAAGTGACGATGTGTGTTGGAAGTGGTTCCAAGATTGATATGATCATCATCGTACACTCCCTATAATTTCGAGATTAGTGTTGAACCTAAATAAGTGTTATTTGGTGTTTGCATTGAGCATGAATATGATTTGATCATGTTTATTGTAATACGGTTATTCATTTAAAGAGAATAAATTGTTGTTCTGTTTATATGAATAAAACCTTATATGGTTACACACCCAATGAAAATAGTTCGTTGGATCTCGATCGTAGTGATACACATAATCATAATATTGAAACCAAAAGATGCAAAGTTAATAATGATAGTGCAACTTATTTGTAGCACTGCCGTTTAGGTCATATTGGTGTAAAGCGCATGAAGAAACTCCATGCTGATGGGCTTTTGGAATCACTTGATTATGAATTAGTTGATGCTTGCGAACCATGCCTCAGGGGCAAGATGACTAAGACTCTGTTCTTCGGAACAATGGAGCGAGCAACAAGATTTGTTGGATATCATACATACTGATGTATGTGGTCCGATGAATATTGAGGCTCGTGACAAGTATCATTATTTTCTGATCTTCACAGATGATTTGAGCAGATATGAGTATATCTACTTGATGAAACATAAGTCTGAAACATTTGAAAAGTTCAAAGAATTTCAGAGTGAAGTGAAAAATCATCGTAACAAGAAAATAAAGTTTCTACGATCTGATCGTAGAGAAGAGTATTTGAGTTACGAGTTTGGCCTTCAGTTAAAAACAATATGAAATAGTTTCACTACTCATGCCACCTGGAACACCACAATGTAATGGTGTGTCCGAACGTCATAACCGTACTTTATTGGATACAGTGCAATCTATGATGTATCTTACCGATCTACCACTATCGTTTTGGGGTTATGCATTAGAGACAACTACATTCACGTTAAATAGGGCACCATCGAAATCCGTTGAGACGACGCCTTATGAACTGTGGTTTGGCAAGAAACCAAAGTTGTCGTTTCTGAAAGTTTGGGGCTGCGATGCTTATGTGAAAAATCTTCAACCTGATAAGCTCGAACCGAAATCGGAGAAATGTGTCTTCATAGGATACCCAAAAGTTACTGTTGGGTACACCTTCTATCACAGATCCGAAGGCAAGATTTTTTGCTAAATTTGGAAACTTTCTGGAGAAGGAGTTTCTCTTGAAAGAAGTGAGTGGGAGGAAAGTAGAAAACTTGATAAGGTAATTGTACCTTCTCCTTTATTGGAAAGTAGTTCATCACAGAAATTTGTTCCTGTGACTCCTACACCAATTAGTGAGGAAGCTAATGATGATGATCATGAAACTTCAGATCAAGTTACTACCGAATCTCGTAGGTAAACCAGAGTGAGATCCGCACCAGAGTGGTACGGTAATCCTATTCTGGAAGTCATGTTACTAGACCATGACGAACTTGCGAACTATGAGGAAGCGATGATGAGCCCAGATTCCGCAAAATGGTTTGAGGCCATGAAATCTGAGATATGATCCATGTATAAGAACAAAGTATGGACTTTGATGGATTTGCCCGATGATCGGCAAGCCATTGAAAATAAATGGATCTTCAAGAGGAAGACAGACGCTGATAGTAGTGTTACTATCTACAAAGCTAGAATTGTCGCAAAAAGGTTTTCGACAAGTTCAAGGTGTTGACTACGATGAGAGATTCTCACTCGTATCTATGCTTAAAGTCTGTCTGAATCATGTTAGCAATTGCCGCATTTTATGAAATCTGGCAAATGGATAAACAAAACTGAATTCCTTAATGGATTTATTAAAGAAGAGTTGTATACGATGCAACTAGAAGGTTTTGTCAAATCCGAAAGGTGCTAACAAAATGTGCAAGCTCCAGTGATCCATCTATGGACTGGTGCAAGCATCTCGGAGTTGGAATATACGCTTTGATGAGTTGATCAAAGCATATAGTTTTATACAGACTTGCGGTGAAGCCTGTATTTACAAGAAAAGTGAGTGGGAGCACTACAACATTTCTGATAAGTATATGTGATGGACATATTGTTGATCGGAAATAATGTAGAATTATTCTGTAAAGCATAAAGGAGTGTTTGAAAGGAATTTTTCAAAGAAAGACTTCGGTGAAGCTGCTTACATATTGAACTTCAAGATCTATAGAGATAGATCAAGACGTTTGATAAGTTTTTTCAATGAGTACATACCTTGACAAGATTTTGAAGTAGTTCAAAATGGAACGGTCAAAGAAAGAGTTCTTGCCTGTATTACAAGGTGTGAAGTTGAGTAAGACTCAAAGCCCGACCACGACAGAAGATAGAAAGAGAATGAAAGTCATTCCCTATGCCTTGGCCATAGGTTCTATAAAGTATGTCATGCTGTATACCAGATCTATTGTATACCCTGCACTGATTTGGCAAGGGAGTACAATAGTGATCTAGGAGTAGATCATTGGACAGCGGTCAGAATTATCCTTAGTAAAATAAGGATATGTTTCTCGATTATGGACGTGACAAAAGGGTTCGTCGTAAAACGGTTACGTCGATGCAAGTTTTTGACACTGATCCAGATGATTCTAAGTCTCAATCTGGATACATATTGAAAGTGGGAGCAATTAGCTAGAGTAGTTCCGTGCAGAGCATTGTAGACATAGAATTTTGCAAAATACATACGGATCTGAATTTGGCAGGCCCGTTGACTAAGATTCTCTCACAAGCAAAACATGATCACACCTTAGTACTCTTTGGGTGTTAATCACATAGCGATGTGAACTAGATTACCGAATCTAGTAAACCCTTTGGGTGTTGGTCACATGACGATGTGAACTATGGGTGTTAATCACATGATGATGTAAACTATCAATGTTAATCACATGGTGATATGATCTAGATTATTGACTCTAGTGCAAGTGGGAGACTGAAGGAAATATGCCCTAGAGGCAATAATAAAGTTATTATTTATTTCCTTATTTCATGATGAATGTTTATTATTCATGCTAGAATTGTATTAACCGGAAACATAATACATGTGTGAGTACATAGACAACCAGAGTGTCACTAGTATGCCTCTACTTGACTAGCTCGTTAATCAAAGATGGTTATGTTTCCTAACCATGAACAAAGTGTTGTTATTTGATTAACGAGGTCACATCATTAGTTGAATGATCTGATTGACATGACCCATTCCATTAGCTTAGCACCCGATCGTTTAGTATGTTGCTATTGCTTTCTTCATGACTTATACATGTTCCTATGACTATGAGATTATGCAACTCCCGTTTGCCGGAGGAACACTTTGGGTGCTACCAAACGTCACAACGTAACTGGGTGATCATAAAGGAGCATTACAGGTGTCTCCAAAGGGAGATGTTGGGTTGGCGTATTTCGAGATTAGGATTTGTCACTCCGATTGTCGGAGAGGTATCTCTGGGCCCTCTCGGTAATGCACATCACATAAGTCTTGCAAGCATTGCAACTAATGAGTTAGTTGCGATATGATGTATTACAGAACGAGTAAAGAGACTTGCCGGTAACGAGATTGAACTAGGTATTGGATACCGACGATCGAATCTCGGGCAAGTAACATACCGATGACAAAGGGAACAACGTATGTTGTTATGCGGTCTGACCGATAAAGATCTTCGTAGAATATGTAGGAGCCAATATGGGCATCCAAGTCCCGCTATTGGTTATTGACCGGAGACGTGTCTCGGTCATGTCTACATTGTTCTCGAACCCGTAGGGTCCGCACGCTTAAGGTTACGATGACAGTTATATTATGAGTTTATGCATTTTGATGTACCGAAGGTTATTCGGAGTCCCGGATGTGATCACGGACATGACGAGGAGTCTCGAAATGGCCGAGACATAAAGATTGATATATTGGAAGCCTATATTTGGACATCGGAAGTGTTCCGGGTGAAATCGGGATTTTACCGGAGTACCGGGAGGTTACCGGAACCCCCCGGGAACCATATGGGCCTTAATGGGCTTTAGTGGAAAGGAGAAAGGGGAAGCCCAAGGTGGCCGCGCGCCTCCCCCCTCCCCTAGTCCTATTAGGACTAGGAGAGGTGGCCGGCCCCCCTCTCCCTCTTTCCCCCTCGGGGAATCCTAGTCCAACTAGGATTGGGGGGGGGAGTCCTACTCCCGGGAGGAGTAGGACTCCTCCTGCGCCCACCTCCTGGCCGGCGGCCCCCTCCCCCTTGGCTCCTTTATATACTGAGGCAGAGGCACCCCAGAAACACACAAGTTGATCCACGTGATCTATTCCTTAGCCGTGTGCGGTGCCCCCAGCCACCTTATTCATCGATAATACTGTAGCGGAGTTTAGGCGAAGCCCTGCTGCTATAGTACATCAAGATCGTCACCACACCATCGTGCTGACGGAACTCTTCGCCGACACTTTGCTGGATCGGAGTCCGGGGATCGTCATCGAGCTGAACGTGTGCTCGAACTCGGAGTTGTCGTAGTTTCGGTGCTTGATCGGTTGGATCGTGAAGACGTACGACTACTTCCTCTATGTTGTGTCAACGCTTCCGCAGTCGGTCTGCGTGGGTATGTAGACAACACTCTCCCTTCTCGTTGCTATGCGTCACATGATCTTGCGTGTGCGTAGGAATTTTTTTGGAATTACTACGAAACCCAACAACTCCTTGGCAAATGCAATAAATACTAGTACTCCATGTGTCCCATAATATAAGAACGTTTTTGGCACTACACTAGTGTCAAAAACGTTCTTATATTATGGGACAGAGGGAGTACGAAGAAAGAGATAGAGAGGAGTAAAAAAATACACTTATAGCCAACCTTATAGCCAACCTTGTTGTAGTATGAGTGACTAAGTGATGACTATGTATGACATGCGAACATCAGATAGCATAACGCACCGTGTTAAATCTCCAAGGGCGTGACCGCGCGAGCGACGCGACGGTCGTGGTAGGCGCGACCATGATACGGGCTGCTGGCAGCGCTTGGTTCTGAGATCAAACGGTCGCATGCTAAGTTGCTGAAAATTTGTAGAATAACCCTCCAGGATAGGATATTCACCCATAGGTCTAGAATCACGCCATGCAACCATTCGATCTCAGATCCAAGGGCTCTCGGAAGCCCGTATCATGGGAGAATGGAAAGCCACTACCTTGCCGTTCGTATGCTCGTAGTTCGCTCCTACTCGTCCCCGCACGTCCTTCAATACTACGACGGTTCGCTCCTAGTCGTCCCGTCCATTCACATTATGGCAGTTCCACTAATCCTAACCCTCCTCCCAAATCCATGGCGTCCCAAATCTCCACGATCGGCGGTGAGTACAAGGTTAGAACCATCACCAGCGATGAGTTCGACGTCATCTACACCCGTTCTTTCGCGATGGTGAAAGGATGCCTTTCTCGCTTCAGACGCATGTTCGAAAACTCAGATGATGAGTGGGTCGCTAGGCTAGATGTTGAGTACACCACAGTCCTGGGACCAGAGAAGGATCTAAAGGATGAAGAGAGGAAGAAGCCCGCCGTGATCCAGGTTTGCGTACATAACGTTTGCTTGGTCTACCACATACGCCATGCCGACGTTGAGTGCCAGGATTTTAAGAACTTCCTCAAGGACAAAACAGTGAAATTCATTACTGTAGACTTTAAGAACGACAAAGAAGTCCTGGGTCGGATAGGCCTCGTTGTAGGCAACCCCTTAGACCTCCAGAAGAATCAGCTGGTGCCCTCTCGTCAGCCTTCAATGCTGACCCTGGCAGGAGCCATGGTTCATCCTTCGTACCATAAACTGGAGAAACCTCATTACACGTTTCATCGTCATGCATGGTAGCGGAATGTACTAGATATAGCCCACATCCACTATGCTACAATGGATGGATACCTTTGTTTCAATATCTACAAGGGTTGGATGAAGAGCAACAGCCAAGTGTGCGGTTCAAGCAAAGAAGTATCGGCCAAGAGGGAGAGGGACAATGACGAAGTCGAGGACGTGGATGAGTGTCAGGACCGGATTTTCAGGGTATTAATTTCCCAGAAAATGGCCCTTGTGCTCACCAGCCCCAGGATTACTGTTAGCTGATGAGACACCAACTTGATACAGAAACTCCAAGCAAAATACAAAATGTGTAGTACAAGACCATTCTGGCCTATGAGTACAACAAATGGTTTCTAGTGGTTGATGGCGGAAGCGGTTTGTGGTTCCTCAACATTCTATGGGGCTCCATTTCCCACAGGAACAACTGACCTGGATAACTCCTATCTTCGCGAGGCTGCTATCACCATTGCGTAGGTTCCGGGGCTATCATCGCAACGCTCCTCTCCATGCAAGAAATCTGGCCAAGACAATAGCCAGGGACAAGCCAGTGAGTACTTTGAATGTAATCGCAAACATTATAAACACAGGTATAATATAACAATTGATAATCATGCTCTGAAATATTTTATGATCACAACGTCAGTCACAAATAAGGATCCATAATGCACGCAAGCAGGTTATTCATATACAACATGAATATGTCATAAGGGAGTAGAAATAGAATGCATCGGTCGGGTGTCTGAAGCGATGCCTCGAAAGGATAATAATATAAAGCATGCCTCAGTCGGGCGTCTGAGCAACATCACATAAAGGGCTTATAAAGGAAATAAGTAGCAAACATGCCACAGTCGGGCGTCTCCGCGACACCACATAAAGGGCATATATGAGAGTAGTCACAATGAATATCCAGGAGGTAGAACCGTCCCAAGGATACTCAATAATTCAAATAATGTAAATGGTTAGTCCATAATAATAGTAATCATAATCATCATAAGTCATGAATCATGATCCATGTTCTGGTTTAGCAGTTTTTCCTCTGAAGACCGACACTAAGACCGACACTTGACCCATCCCAGACTGTAGTCCTTAACCATGGACACGGCTATTCGAATAGATACCATCTCTGTAGAGGGTGTACTCTTTATCCACGAGTAACGGATTCCTTTAGTCCATCGGGACTAATTCCGTCTATGGACTTTTAGTTGAAAACACACCTGACCGCACGCACCAGCCTAACTTACCAGTGTCTGGAATCACCCACGACACCCGTTAAGCAAAACTCTAAGTGGGGAGGCTACAACCTCGACTAGCATGGGATCACAAACTTTATAGCGCGCGCAAACTAGGGGAGCTACCCCCTCGGCTCCAACCGGAAACACCCATGCTCCCGGACCAGGTGGCATGCCTACCGGATGCAGCCGATATCTTCCACCATGGCCTTGATTGCTCCATGCTATATTATATACTGTTTTAGGCAATATTGGGCTTTATTTTCCACTTTTATATTACTTTTGGGACTAACCTATTAACCTCATGCCCAGCCCAGATTTGCTGTTTTATGCCTATTTTAGTGTTTTGAAGAAAAGGAATATGAGACAGAGTCGAAACGGAACGAAATCAACTAGAGAAGTTATTTTTGGAACGAGAGCCACCCGATGGACTTGGACCCCACGTCAAGGAAGGAAGGAGGAGCTCACGAGGGTAGGGGGCGCGCCCACCCCCTGGGGAGCGCCCCCTGCCTCGTGGGGCCCTCGTGGCTCCCCTGACGTGCTTCTTCCGCCTATATATCTCCATATACCCTAAAAACATCCGTGAGCACAATAGATCGGGAGTTCCGCCGCTAGAAGCCTCCGTAGCCACCGAAAACCAATCTAGACCCGTTCCGGCACCCTGCCGGAGGGGGCAATCCTTCTCCGGTGGCCATCTTCATCATCCCGATGCTCTCCATGATGAGGAGGGAGTAGTTCTCCCTCGGGGCTGAGGGTATGTACCAGTAGCTATGTGTTTGATCTCTCTCTCTCTCTCTCTCTCTCGTGTTCTTGATTTGGCACGATCTTGATGTATCACGAGCTTTGCTATTATAGTTGGATCTTATGTTTCTCCTCCCCCTCTTCTCTCTTGTAATAAATTGAGTTTCCCCTTTGAAGTAATCTTATCGGATTGAGTCTTTAAAGATTTGAGAACACTTGATGTATGTCTTGCTGTGGATATCTGTGGTGACAATGGGATATCACGTGATTCACTTGATGTATGTTTTGGTGACCAACTTGCGGGTTCTTCCCATGAACCTATGCATAGGGGTTGGCACACGTTTTCGTCATGATTCTCCGGTAGAACTTTGGGGCACTCTTTGAGGTCCTTTGTGTTGGTTGAATAGATGAATCTGAGATTGTGTGATGCATATCATATAATCATGCCCACGGATACTTGAGGTGACATTGGAGTATCTAGGTGACATTAGGGTTTTGGTTGATTTGTATCTTAAGGTGTTATTCTAGTACGAACTCTAGGGCTGTTTGTGACACTTATAGGAATAGCCCAATGGATTGATTGGAAAGAATAACTTTGAGGTGGTTTCGTACCCTACCATAATCTCTTCGTTCGTTCTCCGCTATTAGTGACTTTGGAGTGACTCTTTGTTGCATGTTGAGGGATAGTTATGTGATCCAATTATGTTAGTATTGTTGAGGGAACTTGCACTAGCGAAGGTATTAACCCTAGGCACTGTTTCAACACATTGCAATACCGTTTACGCTCACTTTTATCACTTGTTACCTTGCTGTTTTTATAATTTCAGATTACAAATACCTTTATCTACGATCTATATTGCACTTGTATCACCATCTCTTCGCCTAACTAGTGCGCCTGTACAATTTACCATTGTATTGGGTGTGTTGGGGAGACAAGAGACTCTTTGTTATTTGGTTGCAGGGTTGCTTGAGAGAGACCGTCTTCATCCTACGCCTCCTACGGATTGATAAACCTTAGGTCATCCACTTGAGGGAAATTTTCTACTGTCCTACAAACCTCTGCACTTGGAGGCCCAACAACGTCTATAAGAAGAAGGTTGTGTAGTAGACATCAAGCTCTTTTCTGGCACCGTTGCCGGGGAGGTGAGTGCTTGAAGGTATATCTTTAGATCTTGCAATCGAGTCTTTTAGTTTCTTGTTTTATCAGTAGTTTAGTTTATAAAATAAAATTACAAAAAAATGGAATTGAGTTTGTCTCATACGCTTCATCTTTTTAATATCTTTCGTGAGTATGATGGAAAGGATAATTGTGCTCAAGTGCTAGAAGAAGAGATCTCTAAAATGTTTGGCACTAAATATTTGAATGATGAGCATGATTGCAATGTTGTTAGTACGAATTCTTTGAATATCCATGATGCTAATGATGATTGCACTAGTTATGATGAAAATACTTCCTATAAACATGTCAATTTTTGTGGAGTAGACTGGGTTTGCAAGTACACACCAAATAGGAAAGATAGATATTGCAAGAGGCATAAGTACATAGAAACCAAATTGTTGCAAGAAGAGCTAGATGAATGTGCTAAAAATTTAAGATATCTTACCCATACTTGCGAACTTTGCAATGAACATGGTCATTTAAATATCAAATGCAAATTGTTTCATGACCGTATCGTGTCCAAAAATTGTCATGACTTGATTTCCCTTGCGCATTATAATGAACTAAGTTTGCTTTTGGGTTATGAAGAATTGAAGCGTCAAACTAAGCATATTCCAGAATATAACCTCAAGAAATTCCTTGATGTTGATCTGGAAGATATTTATATGTATTGTGCGGTGAATTGCGTTGAAAATCCTTATATTGCCAATTACATAAAGAAAAGAAAACAAATAGAAGATGAAGAGAATACTAATGAAAGGGAAGAGACTTCCCAATATCCTCCTATTATTTCTTATGATGAATCAGGTAACGAGGAGGAGCCTTCTACTCAACCAATCTCATTAATAAGGAGCTCCAAAAAGAGGATTGAACCCCCACATGATGTGGTGAAGAGGAAGAAAAGAAAAAAGGAAGAGAGGTAAAAAGGTATCTCTCCCAAATAAAGTTGCTCCTATTATTGCTGTGCCTCATGAAAATGAAGATGATACACTTTATGATGATCTCGTTATGCCTATTGCTTGTTGTGATGATTATGATTGGGAAGATAATGATACTTCTTATGATCTTGAAAATCTTTTTGGCACTTGCTTGGAAGAATATTATAATTGCTATACTATTGGTGCTATCCATACTATTAATTATGAGAATGATTATGCTTATGATATGAAAAGGCCCAAGCTTGGGGATGCTATGTTTGATGAAGATGATGTTTTTGAGAATATATTTGCTGCAATTAATGTTTGTCCCAAGCTTGGGGAAGCTATGATTAATGAAGATGATATTTTTAGTCTCCCAAGTTTTGATGTGCAAATTAATTATGATGAGAGCATGCCCGCTATCTATGATGATTATTGTGATGACTTGTATGCTATAAAGAATAATTATATCCATGAGAATTGTCATCATGATTTTAACTTTCAATTGAATTATGCCTCACATGATAGTTACTTTGTTGAGTTTGCTCCCATTACTATTCATGAGAAGAATTTTGCTTGTGTGGAGAGTAGTAAATTTTCTATGCTTGTAGATCATGAAAGGAATGCTTTAGGTGCTAGTTATATTGTTGAATTCATTCATGATTCTACTGAAAATTATTATGAGGGAGGAACATATGCTTGTAGGAATTGCAATAATATCAAGTTTCCTCTCTATGTGCTTAAAGTTTTGAAGTTATGCTTGTTTTACCTTCCTATGCAAGTTGATTCTTGTTCCCACAAGTTGTTTGCTCACAAAATCCCTATGCATAGGAAGAGGGTTAGACTTAAATGTGCTAGTCATATTCTTCATGATGCTCTCTTTATGTTTCAATTCTTATCTTTTCTGTGAGCATCATTGAAATCATCATGCCTAGCTAGGGGCGTTAAACGATAGCGCTTGTTGGGAGGAAACCCAACTTTATTTTTGTTACTTGCCTTTTGTTACTGTTTAGTAATAAATAATTTATCTAGCCTCTATTATGATTGAGTTTTTATGCTTTTAATTAGTGTTTGTGCCAAGTAGAACCGTTGGGAAGACTTGGGGAAAGTCTTGTTGATCTTGCTGTAAAAAACAGAAACTTTAGCGCTCACGAGAATTGCTGCCATTTTTATTTGGAGAGTGATATTTAGTTAATTCTTTTTGCATATGATTAATAGATAAATTCCTCAGGTCCAGAAATTTATTTGAGAATTTTATGAGTTCCATAAGTATACGTTTGATCCAGATTACTACAGACTGTTCTGTTTTTGACAGATTCTGTTTTCGATGTGTTGTTTGCTTATTTTGATGAATCTATGAGTAGTATCGGAGGGTATGAACCATAGAGAAGTTGGAATACAGTAGATATTACACCAATATGAATTTAGAATGAGTTCATTACAGTAACTTATGATGGTGATTTGCTTTCTTATACTAACGGAGCTTACGAGTTTTCTACTTTAACTTTTGTGTTGTGAAGTTTTCAAGTTTTGGGTAAGGATTCGATGGACTACGGAATAAGGAGTGGAAAGAGCCTAAGCTTGGGGATGCCCAAGGCACCCCAAGGTAATATTCAAGGACAACCAAGAGCCTAAGCTTGGGGATGCCCCGGAAGGCATCCCCTCTTTCGTCTTCGTTCATCGGTAACTTTACTTGGAGCTATATTTTTATTCGCCACATGATATGTGTTTTGCTTGGAGCGTCAATTTATTTTCTTAGGATTTGCTTGCTGTTTGAATAAAATACCAAGATCTAAAATTCTTAAATGTTAGAGAGTCTTCACATAGTTGCATAATTATTCAACTACTCATTGATCTTCACTTATATCTTTCAGAGTAGTTTGTCATTTGCTCTAGTACTTCACTTACATCTTTTAGAGCATGGTGGTAGTTTTATTTTGAAGAAATAGATGAAATCTCATGATTTACTTAGATTTTTTAGAGTCTTAAATAGCATGGTAATTTGCTTAAAATCCTAATATGATAGGTATTCAAGAATAATAAAATTCTCTTATGAGTGTGTTGAATACTATGAGAAGTTTGATATTTGATAATTGTTTTGAGATATGGAGATGGTGATATTAGAGTCATGCTAGTTGATTAGTTGTGAATTTGAGAGATACTTGTGTTGAAGTTTGTGATTCCCGTAGCATGCACGTATGGTGAACCGTTATGTGATGAAGTCGGAGCATGATTTATTTATTGATTGCCTTCCTTATGTGTGGCGGTTGGGGACGAGCGATGGTCTTTTCCTACCAATCTATCCCCCTAGGAGCATGCGCGTAGTACTTTGTTTCGATAACTAATAGATTTTTGCAATAAGTATGTGAGTTCTTTATGACTAATGTTGAGTCCATGGATTATACGCACTCTCACCCTTCCACCATTTCTAGCCTCTCTAGTACCGCGCAACTTTCGCTGGTACCATAAACCCACCATATACCTTCCTCAAAACAGCCACCATACCTACCTATTATGGCATTTCCATAGCCATTCCGAGATATATTTCCATGCAACTTTCCACCATTCCGTTATTATGACACGCTTCATCATTGTCATATTGCTTTGCATGATCATGTAGTTGACATCGTATTTGTGGCAAAGCCACCGTTCATAATTCTTTCATACATGTCACTCTTGATTCATTGCATATCCCGGTACACCGCCAGAGGCGTTCATATAGAGTCATCTTTGTTCTAGTATCGAGTTGTATCATCGAGTTGTAAATAAATAGAAGTGTGATGATCATCATTCAATAAAGCATTGTCCCGAAAAAAAGAAAGAAAGGCCAAATAAAAAAATAAAGGCAAAAAAAAAGAAAGGCAAAAAAAAGAGAAAGGCCAAATAAAAAATAAAAATAAATAAAAGGGACAATGCTACTATCCTTTTACCACACTTGTGCTTCCAAGTAGCACCATGATCTTCATGATAGAGAGTCTCCTATGTTGTCACTTTCATATACTAGTGGGAATCTTTCATTATAGAACTTGGCTTGTATATTCCAATGATGGGCTTCATCAAAATGCCCTAGGTCTTCGTGAGCAAGCGATTTGGATGCACACCCACTAGTTTCTTTTGTTGAGCTTTCATATACTTATAGCTCTAGTGCATCCATTGCATGGCAATCCCTACTCACTCACATTGATATCTATTGATGGGCATCTCCATAGCCCGTTGATACGCCTAGTCGATGTGAGACTATCTTCTCCCTTTTTGTCTTCTCCACAACCACCATTCTATTCCACCTATAGTGCTATGTCCATGGCTCACGCTCACGTATTGTGTGAAGATTGGAAAAGTTTGAGAACATCAAAAGTATGAAACAATTGCTTGGATTGTCATCGGGGTTGTGCATGATTTAAATATTTTGTGTGGTGAAGATAGAGCATAGCCAGACTATATGATTTTGTAGGGATAACTTTCTTTGGCCATGTTATTTTGAGAAGACATGATTGCTTAGTTAGTATGCTTGAAGTATTATTGTTTTTATGTCAATATTAAACTTTTGTCGTGAATCTTATGGATCTGAAAATTCATGCCACAAGTAAGAAGAATTACATTGAAATTATGCCAACTAGCATTCCACATCAAAAATTATCTTTTTATCATTTACCTACTCGAGGACGAGCAGGAATTAAGCTTGGGGATGCTTGATACGTCTCCAACGTATCTATAATTTTTGATTGCTCCATGCTATATTATCTACTGTTTTAGGCAATATTGGGCTTTATTTTCCACTTTTATATTACTTTTGGGACTAACCTATTAACCTCAGGCCCAGCCCAGATTTGCTGTTTTATGCCTATTTCAGTGTTTTGAAGAAAAGGAATATCAGATGGAGTCGAAACGGAACGAAATCAACTAGATAAGTTATTTTTGGAACGAAAGCCACCCGATGGACTTGGACCCCACGTCAAGGAGGGAAGGAGGAGCTCACGAGGGTAGGGGTGCGCCCACCCCCCTGGGTAGTGCCCCCTGCCTCATGGGGCCCTCGTGGCTCCCCTAACGTGCTTCTTCCGCCTATATATCTCCATATACCCTAAAAACATCCGTGAGCACAATAGATCGGGAGTTCCGCCGCCAGAAGCCTCCGTAGCCACCGAAAACCAATCTAGACCCGTTCTGGCACCCTGCCGGAGGGGGCAATCCTTCTCTGGTGGCCATCTTCATCATCCCGGTGCTCTCCATGACGAGGAGGGAGTAGTTCTCCCTCGGGGCTGAGGGTATGTACCAGTAGCTATGTGTTTTATCTCTCTCTCTCTCCCGTGTTCTTGATTTGGCACGATCTTGATGTATCACGAGCTTTGCTATTATAGTTGGATCTTATGTTTCTCTTCCCCGTCTTCTCTCTTGTAATGAGTTGAGTTTCCCCTTTGAAGTAATCTTATCGGATTGAGTCTTTAAAGATTTGAGAACACTTGATGTATGTCTTGCCGTGGATATCTGTGGTGACAATGGGATATCACATGATTCACTTGATGTATGTTTTGGTGACCAACTTGCGGGTTCCTCCCATGAACCTATGCATAGGGGTTGGCACACGTTTTCGTCGTGATTCTCTGGTAGAACTTTGGGGCACTCTTTGAGGTCCTTTGTGTTGGTTGAATAGATGAATCTGAAATTGTGTGATGCATATCGTATAATCATGCCCGCGGATACTTGAGGTGACATTGGAGTATCTAGGTGACATTACGGTTATTGGTTGATTTGTATCTTAAGGTGTTATTCTAGTACGAACTCTAGGGCTGTTTGTGACACTTATAGGAATAGCCCAACGGATTGATTGGAAAGAATAACTTTGAGGTGGTTTCGTACCGTACCATAATCTCTTTGTTCGTTCTCCACTATTAGTGACTTTGGAGTGACTCTTTGTTGCATGTTGAGGGATAGTTATGTGATCCAATTATGTTAGTATTGTTGAGGGAACTTGCACTAGCGATGGTATGAATCCCAGGCCTTGTTTCAATGCATTGCAATACCGTTTACGCTCACTTTTATCACTTGTTACCTTGCTGTTTTTATAATTTCAGATTACAAATGCCTTTATCTACCATCCATGTTGCACTTGTATCACCATCTCTTTGCCGAACTAGTGCACCTATACAATTTACCATTGTATTGGGTGTGTTGGGGACACAAGAGACTCTTTGTTATTTGGTTGCAGGGTTGCTTGAGAGAGACCATCTTCATCCTACGCCTCCTATAGATTGATAAACCTTACATCATCCACTTGAGGGAAATTTGCTACTGTCCTACAAACCTCTGCACTTGGAGGCCCAACAACGTCTACAAGAAGAAGGTTGTGTAGTAGACATCAGGCCTCTCTGTACGGTGTGTGCTAGGAAGGGGTTGACAACTTACTGAACCGTACCCCACCTATGGCAGGGACAAGTGGTAGTACGAAACAAGTATGGGGGTTACTTGGAACAAGACTCGATCTGTGGTAGACTCAGGAGGTTAAAGCATTTCCTGCATGATAAGCATAAGAAATATATTTCACACCAACCAGACAGAATCACCACTCATCATACCTCACCATGCCTTACCGGACACAACCGTCTCGACGAAGAACTAGAGACAAGCTCGTGTCTACCCAAGACAGAGGCTTTCCCGGATTCCTTCCGGTAGGCATGAACGGCATACGAGGGTGATTACTATCACAAACATATCAAATTCCAACAGCACAGAATCATCAATATGCACTCATGAGTATGATCATAACATCACATAAAATAACGAATGCTCCGAGTCAAGGTGGTGTTGTAACCATATCAAACAACACACAACAATATTATGCCAGGGTTCAGAATGCTTGCCTTCAAGAGTATGCAAGTGGGGGTGCACTTTTTGAAAGTTGCTTCCTTCTTCAAAAATCCTATTTTAAGAAAATTTAAATCAACACATAGTTTCAAAACAGTACAAAAAAGTTGCTTGGAAAATTTTCAAATAAATATGAAAATAAACTAGACAAAATTTGAGAAACAACAGAAAAAGAATCCAATCAATTGGACTTATATTTAAAAAGTTATAGCCAGTCAAAGTTTAGTCAAAATCTGTTTTTAATAAAAATCAGAAAAAGAAAATGTTTCGGGGAGCTTACGCTTTTCTGTTAGTGAAGACGTATTCGGTGGAATATGCTTCCACTTAAGCTAGCGCGGGCCGTCGCTGTGTCGCTGACAGTGGGTCCCTTAGGCCCACTGGTCAGGTTTGACCAGTCGCCCGTGCCTCCTTCCTCCTCTATCCGAGCGGAGGCGGAGCTCCGGCGACCAACACCGGCGATTGGCGGCTCCTCGCGGGGCTCCGACGGCGGGAACAGGTTCATCGCACTAGGACGATCCTCCCGGTGGTCGAGAGGGTCACGGGGACGAAGAGGATCGCCGGCGACGAGCTCACAGGCGGACGGTGGCTTCGAGAACAATTGGGGGCTTGGGCTACGGTGGCTCCCGGTCGAGGCTGGGGTGTTGGGAGGCTCCGCACGGTCGAGGGGAGTCGGACGGTGGCGCTGGAAGGATAGGGGAGGCTCTGCTCGCGACGCACGGCACCGGAGCGTGGCGGCGGCCGAACTGGCCAGAGATGAGGAAGAAGGCCTCCCCCCATCGATTGCTGGCTGTGGGAGTGCTAGGGAGATGGCTTGAGGTTGCCTGAGGGTCTGGACGAGCTCGGGGCCCCTTTTATAGGCGGTCGAGGTCGGTTCCGCGGCGGCCGGGGATAAGATCGCCGGCTTCCTTCGTCCTGTTGCCAAGGGGGCGCGTGTCGGCGACGGGCGCTAGCGGACGTGCTCGCGGATAAGCTCGGGCTGTTCAGGGGCGAGCTGGCGGGCGGCTATGGCCTGGGCGGCACCGTCCATGGCAGAGGCTGTCGGAGCGGCGGTGGCGGCTTGCGGTGGTGGCGCTGTGGGGTGCCAGGAGGTGGCCAGGGCGGCTCTGCGATGAGGGAGGGGTCGGGGCGCGATGACTGTGAGTGGGAAGAGATCAGAACGGATGCGGGGAGGCGGTAGCGGGACGCGGCGACTCGGTCGCACACACATGCAAAACGCGTGCTCTGGCCGCGCCCAGAGCACGCACGCCATGTGTTCGGAAAAATGCCAAGGCATGCCAGGAGGCTTGGATGAGGCTAGTAGTTAACAGGTTTAGGTTAGTGGAGGCTAGGAGATTAGTGGACATGCTGGTTAGTCAAAGCAAGCAGGTCCAATGTGCAAACTAAAAACTATGCCAAATCTGGCCATGCACACAAGGTGTTTGACAGAATGCCAAGGGCTTCTAGGCATCTCCTCTGGAGGCCAAAAACTCCAGATCATAGTCTCTTTAGATGATAAAGAGGGTGGCAATGTTAGTTTGACACAAACAAAAACTTCCTAGTGCAAGTTTTTGAGAAAACCAAATCTAGACAGAGAATAAAGGCTATTATTGCATGGACCAAAAATATTCCAATGGGTCCAATCTCCTGGACTTAAGGGTTTGGTAGGGTGGACTATAAGCAGGAAAGATCTCATGGGCACTAGAGCAAAACAAAATAGAGTTGCAGTAGAAAATACCAAACTGGTCCAGAGAGCAAAAGAGGATGATTTGCTCAAAATTTTCAAAGAACTCCAATGTTTTTTTTGCATAAAGTTGAATTATATACTCCTACTAACATCTCCCGGCTTTGGTGGAATTTTTAAAGAAATATTTAAATAGGTTGCAGTGCAAACCACAAACTGATCCAGATTTGAAAACTTGAGGTAGGGCTCAAAATTTCCGAGTGACTAAAAGAGGTTTTTGCATAAAAGTGATGTGGGAACATCACATGACATCCCCAAATTTTGGTGGGGATTTTAAAGGAGTATTTGAAAGGGTTGTAGTGCAAATGGAACCCTAAAACTTATGAAAAATCACTTCAAAATAAATAAAGCTCAGGAAAAATAATTGTAGAAATAATTCCACTGATAAAAAGAAATGGTCTTGGGAAGATATACAAGTCCAACAATATTTTTGAAAGGTTACCACTTGGGGTGAAAACTCCACAATTTAGGAGAAAAGAGTGGTTCTAAATTAAAAAAATCCAGAAAACAAAATTTTAATTTACCATGAATTTTTTAATTAATAAATCATGGTTAAATTTTTGGGGTGTTACAACGAGGACTCCGAGTAAGGTGGCAGTGTCGTTGCTCATGGTGGTTCTAAACTTCTAATGCAGTGTCTACCGGATTAGTTGCATGGTTTAATTTCAGGTGTGCTTAGTTTAATTTGAGGGGTGTGTTGTGCTGAGCCCCCAGCAGAACTATGTTATGTTTCTTCTCGTTACTTTAACTCTTCAATATGTACATACTACTAGTATTTCTTTAATAGAATTTAGCACCTCAATTAAGCACGTACTAGCTTTTTTAATAGTACTATATGCATAATTTGGCGACGAGCTCTCTCTATATGTACCACCTTTTTTTAATTTCAATTTTTGCTCAATGGCGCAATCCATCGATAGTACTACTGTACAAAAGTATACATTTTTTAAAAGGCTAGAGTACTGTTCATCACATATATAGCCAGTTAAATTCTCAACCTAGAACGACGTGCATGCCATGTAGTAAACCGATACGGAGGAAGTATAGTAAAAATGAGGTGATTTTACCGAGCGATCGGCGGGGGAGCATGGCCTGTCATGCGGTCCCATGTGTCATGATGTACCAAGGCGATGCGCGTGTCCCTCTTGAGGAAGAAGAAATACTACGTGGTTTGAGATGATGGCGAACCGAAGTGTGAAATAATGGTTGCTTTGTCCGTGTGGGAAGGTGCGGCATTGTGAGTTGACGTCTCATTGCTCATTAATACTACTGGGCCGGTACGAGTGGGGTGCGTCCCCCTGCTGTTCTGCACTGTTATTTGGTGCTTGACACGTCGACCCGGTTGCTATATGTCCCACATGTCGGCGACAGGAAGTACAAAATTCATGAAAGGGAGCGTCGACGGAGGAGTATACTACAGAATTCATGAAAGGGAGCGACTTAGTTTTGGAAAAAAAATCTGTATTTACGGAGTACGTACCCACTAGGGTTTATAGGGCTCATCTAAAAACATTAGTTTTTCCGTTTGATAAGTCTCAATTCTACTATACTAGTAGTATTACCATTACATGTTGGATTTCGAGGTGCGTTAGATCACCCGACGCAAGCAGTGTCAAGAGGAAACTAATCAATGCATGTACAAGTTCATGGAAATTTAGTGGTCATTCATGCATTCGTTCTAATTAATGCCTCGGTAAACATAACTTCTTGAGAAAAACGAGCGTACTAATTACTTGTGCAAACTACGAAATTAATTTGACCACTCGCCGTCTACCTTGGTTGGAGAGATTTTGAAATTGAGCCATAAACTGGAAAGGAGGGTGTAGTAACTTTTGTCTCAATTACTATTTGTGGCCTTGTATAGATGCAAAATGTATTTTTTTATAGTGGCCTTGTATAAGTAAATGGAGGGAGTACTAACCAAAGTACGTAGTAGGGATGAGGAGTAAACGGAGGGAGTAGTAAAATTTTCTCCTTGTGCTGCGAGCCACCGCGCGCGTGGGCGAGGGAGCGGGCGTAATTTTTTGTCCCACAACGCCGCCTGAGCCGCCCGCAGACTGACCGGTGACCCGCAAATTACGCCATCCAACCGTAGCCGCACACATTATGACAACAACTCAACCAACCGGACGAAATTCACGCAAAAATGTAGACAAACTGATATTTCATATAAACAACGACGGAAATCATATAAAATACCAGATTTTCATACAAACATGACGGATTTCATTACATTCAAATGAACTACGCGGTGCTAGTTCTGGACAGCACAGGTATATTATACCTGGCCTAAATGGTCGCCCGCCGATCGATTTGTGTTCCTCATGTCCGGTAGCACGATCACCGGACTGCCGGGAGCCCCGGAGGTATATGCTTCAACGCAAAGGACGACTCGCTTCCCCACTGCCCAATTGATATCATTGGCTGGTGCCGAAGATGATGGTGGCCGGCACCGGTTCGAGTTCATCACCGGCCACTACTTCGCCATGGCCGGTACCGGCTCGAGTTCATCCTAACATTCCCCTCTTCCATGGAGCCCATGCGGGGCTGTGTACGCCGGTATCGCCTCCGCGGTGGCCTTCATGGGACCCAAGCGGCGGCGGCCTCCCGTGCTCTAATTCTCCTCGATGATGGCGGCGGACGCGGAGGCGCTGGACACCGAATCATCGCTCTCCGCGCACCCGGCTTCTGTCGCTGCTTGCATGGCACGGCCGCCGGCATGGGAGTCTCGGCCACAGAAACGGGAGACGTGGTACGAGGCGGCGGCGTGGACGGCAGCAACGACTTGCTGAACCGCGCGCCGGCTTGGGCGGCAACTGACTCCGTCGGGCGAGGGGAGGGAGGTGGATCAGCGAGCTGCATAGCTCGTATCCGGCGGGCTACCCAGCTGGCTTGGATGCGGAATAACTATTCTTCGTAAGCCATTGTAAGAGTGGACAAAATGGTGGAGGAGATAGGGGAGCGGCGGAGGTGTGCGATTCTTGGCCGGCGTTTGGCCTCGTTTAAATAGGAGATTGAATAGACGGCGGCCGAGAGGAGCTCGGCCGGCGTTGCGTTTAACGTCGGCCCGGTCATGAACGGACGTGTGTCCAGAGTGGGTTTCTCGGCTTCCACACGGGCGGGTTTCATGGAGCCGTTTGAATGCGGCACGGAGGCGTGTTTAGCCGGGTGTGCCGCGAGTGACGCCCTCGACTCTGACCTAGGACACCGCGCCGTTCTTCCACTGACGTGTGGGCTCTTTGGGTGCATGGCATGCATGTCAGTGACCCAACGCAGGCAGCGCACATCAGAGGAACCTTTGGTGGGCCAGGGCGGTCAGAAGCGGGCATTTCATAAACCGATGATTATTCATTGAGTGTGACGTCATCTTTTTCATGTAGATAACCCTACTATGTTGTTAGCCCGTTCGATACGTTGTGATTCATAAAGACCGCTGCAAAAATCAATGTTCTGCTTATCACAGATAAGATTGATTAATACCCGTAACAATCCATGTCCTTAACAAAGGGTGCATGCACGTATAGGTTGAGCGTGTGTCTTGCGTCGTGTGCTGTGTGCATGCAGGCATGCGAGTGTTGCGTGCGTGCAATGGTACGTTTCAGTGTTGCATGCATGGGTGCGTATGTGCGTGTGTTCTTGAGTGCATGTGTACGTGTCAGTGTTGCATGCCAGCATGTGTGCGTGTGTACGTGTCAGTGTTGCACGCCTACATGCGTGCGTGTCTTGCGTGCGTGCATGTGTACGTGCGGGGTGAGGCTACACGTCAGTCGACTGACTTTTTCATCTCTGGTCATTAGATTTTCCAGCCGTTGGATACGAAATCAAGGGCCTCCAGTTTATCATCAAACTCCACCCCCCTGAGCCGCCAGCCACCACCAGCCGAACCGCCAGCCCCCGCCGCCCGTGGCCGGCCCCCCCCCCCCCCAACCCCCCCCCCCCCCCCGGCCCCCCCCCCCCCCGCCCACCCTCTAGCCCCCCCGCCCCACCGAGCTTTTTCTCAGGGGATCCCCAGCCCACCGCCCAATGAACGCCCCCCAACCGCCGGTGACTACCAACCAAAGGTCTCACGACTTCGAATACCCACCGACCACTAATTTATTACCATTTTTGTCCTTCATATACGCGCTGACGGGTGGGCCCTATGGTAATGTGCGCTGCTGAATGTGGACCGTTTGACTGGTCAATTGATCGTGTTATCAACAAATTACGGAGCTGTATGGTTAGCCAGTGACCGTATGATCACCCTAAAATGTACTCCTGTTTTATTAACATAGTACAAACTCAAACTACCATTTCTTTCTTTCATATACGGGCTGACAGGTGGGCCCCATGGTTACGCGCCCCAATGGTGCAACACTAGTTGCGCCGCATGGAACGTTTGACTAGTCAATTGATTGTGTCATCAACAAAATACGGAGTTGTACGGGTGAGCCAGTGACCGTATAATCATGATATGTATTTGTTTAGCACGGTACATATGCAAGGGCTCATATATACGCGCAAGCACTCACCACTATAAGCGCACACACGCGAACCCTACCCCTATGAGCACCTTTGAGAGAGTGGGCCAGCATATATGATCTTGAGATATTACGAAGTCACCATAGGTGCCTCGTAGTCTAGTGGAACGTCTCCTCCCACTGAACGTACATCGCCGGAAAATACTGAAATTAACACAAGATAAATGCGAGCACCGGGACTTTAACCTTGGTGGGCTCGAGAAACCACTGTCCTCTAACCATCCAACCACATGTTGGTTAGCACGACAAAATGTATGTGGTGACCGTGATGAGCTTATTCTGAAGTCCAGTGACCATATCGTGCTTTCGCTTCAAATACAATGACCGTAAGTGTCGTCAACAAAATACGGAGCACGCATCAAATGCAAAGTCCCTCAGTGTCATCAAAAAAATATGGAGACATATCGTGAGTTAGATACCGTTGTACTATTGTATATGCTTATTTTCTTAGTGGTCGATTGCGTGTGTGGTGTGGTGGGCACATCATTTCTAGTTGTGGTGGGTCAACATCAAGACTCATGGGTCGGTTCCATCCTGCGCCACATATAGGTTGGACCGAGACGTGTTATACGAAGACCCATGTGGAGGACTCGGCGTACAACACGAAGCTACCAGAGTCGCGGAGGACTCTATCCCCACTGGTGATAAGTCGACTATATATGATTTGTAACCCTAGGCCCTTAGTATGTTATACAAGCTTGGGGGCTAGTTTGTCGATAGTATACACACACGCACAATGCCTGGTATTCACGTGTACTTTGTACACACCCCTATCACTAATATAGAGTACCAGGAGTAGGCTCTTTCTTCAACTACAAGGGTCCGATCTGAACTAGGGTAAAACTTTGCCTCGTATTACCATCCAGCCTAACAGCCAGGGATATCCTACCGAATGATATGATGAAATCATATCTGCCAACTACTAAGAGAGAGGTGTGTCGGGGGGGCAATGTGTGCGAGAGAGGCCTAAAGATAATGTGCGTGCGGGAGACACGTAGGCACATATATGTGCGTATATAGGGCTAGTAGAGACCGTGCATGTGTATATATGCATGTGAGAGAAATAGTGTTTTCCAACTGAGATTAGTGAGAAGAGTGGTACATAGTAGTCAGAAAGAGAGAGAAACAGAGAGAGCATGTGCGTGAGACACCCCGACACCCTGAGAGAAATTGTGAGCATGTGTGAAAGAGAAATGCCGATGCATATAAAGTGTGTGCACTTATGCGTTAGATAGAGAGATATATAACGCGTTTGTATGTGTAAAAGGCGGTTCTACACATTAAATTAAAATATAAATGGCATTATTATTTTTGGATGAGATCATGAATTTTGCAAATTGCGTATGGACGAAAATCGGTCTATCAGACACCCATACTCTATTGAATTCTAGCATGTGCATGTGTTTATTTCATATTATCGATCCATAGAGTGAGAGCATTTTGAAATACAGGGAATGGCTGCTTTTGCAATTCATATATAAACATTAATTAGTGCACTCCATGTTGTTAGTGTGAAGCACTTTATACATTTGTCACTTGCATGGATAAATTCCAAATTGCTAGCTACGAAATAGAATACATGTCGAATTCAACATAAAGGGGGTTTCGAAGATTCGAATTCATAGGAAGTGCATTCATCTATTTGAACCCGAGATAATGGCATTTGTAAATCAGATGTAAAAGGGGGCATCAATCTTTGTTGTGAGTTTGAACATGCTATATATATATATATTCATATGCATATCTAACTTTTTTTGCAACCAAGGAGATTATATCTGGAACCATGCATGAACTGAGGTAAGTTGCATATTTTTTAATATATACTCATGTACAATGTATATTCAAATGTACCCCCTCCATTCCAAAATAATCATAGCTTTAGGATTTTCAAGAGTAAAGATTTATGAAGTTTGACAAATCCTAAAAGTTCAATTCAAGAGAACCGAGAACGTTAATGCTTCTGCTCCCAAATATTGAACGAAGCACCAAATAGGCCTCTGGTCACCCGAAACCACACGAGACTAATGTTTTGGTGGTAGGAAATTACTGTCCTGACTCTGGCCTGTGTAGCCTATCGGCCCGATGTCCAAAGGTCTAAACCGGGGTAGGTTTGTACCTTCACCAAGACGTCAGTCTCAACCGCCTCCGAGAAGAATTCATATGCCATGGGCGCCTACCCATGCGCTCGGCCGAAATCTATCCCTCCCACATTTGGGACACCTGACATGACTGTCCTACCCCCAACCCGCAATATGTCTGAAATTTTGGATGGGGTAAAGTTTGTAACTTTCCCCAAATTTCAAACAAGCGCGTCTCAAACCGAAACATTGTTCCCCCTTAGTTCCCCGCCTCCCTCCGTTTCCACATTCATACTCCGTGGGTGCGAAAACGCCCTCTCCACCATCCGCGAAACGCTAGCCTCCTCCGTCCTCCACCCCATAGCGGCCAATCCACCACCGCCCTCCTCCATCACGCCGGAGCCGGTACCCCGATGTCGTCGTCCAACGCAACCGTAACCGTAACGCCCTCAAGGACTTAGCAGCTGAAGCCGAGGCAGAGCTGCCTCCATGACACCGACGCCGATGTGCACCGTACCAGAACCACTCTAACCACGCCGTCCTGCGCCTCACTGATGCGGATCCACTATCGCAACCGTCCACCGCACCGGAGCTGTTCCCGCTACACCGTCGTTCCCCGCCGCCGACAGACGGCCACCGGACCACACTCAACAACTTGGCCATGGGTTCATCCAAGGCTGCACCATCCTCCACAACTTCTGGTTTCCGGCGAACAACAAGAAGATCGTCGGAAAAATAGAAGGAGGACACAGCACTGCCAGCAGAAAGAGGTACACCTCTTCCCTTATTCGTGCAAATCTTACGTCTCCGCTCACACCGTATTCATCCCACAAAAGAAACTAGTTGAGCGCTTCTTACTGCATCTTCTTCGTGATACTAAATGCACAAGGTTTCCTCCCTTTTACTATTTCACCTTTGCTAGAGGTCAGTAGCCACCTGGATTTCAATTCAGGGTCAGTCGAACCGCAATTAAAAGAAGCAGCACCCGCTTAGGCACACAGAGCACCAAGTCCGCCTGTTCCTTGGGGAAGCGGCGCATCGGTGTCTATCATAGGGGTGTGGAGCGCAGGAGCTACTTGCGCCCGATCTGGAGGTCGGGGGGCTTGAATGAATGGTCGGGGGGTGCCAAGCACGGCGGTGCGGTGAAGTCGAGGGGAGGGCGCAGGCAAGGGAGGAATACTGGGCCGGTGGTCACTGGCGTTTCGAGGAAGATCGTCAACACTGACTAGCTGGAGGTAGATGAAGGCGATCTGCCCGTTCTTTGTACATCGGAAGGTGAAAAAAAATGGACTGGCCTATTTGCTTCCAGTCGACTATTATTTTCATATAATCCTGTAGTAATTTAGTGTGCCATTCATGTTGTAGAGCTATAATATGTCTCCCGTCATTTATTTCTCACCGACCTGCTATCTGCTACCTTTAAACTATACTAATTGTGCACACACTTCACCCATACTCACACTATTGTTTTTTATGCATGGGTATTTCAGACTCTGACGCAGTGTTGATGAATGCAGAAAAGAAAAGACAGAAGTCGCTCCAGTGTAATTCGAAGATAAGCACTAAGCGTTTCAGTGCTCTAATGGGTGCAGTGTCAGCAGTTGGAGACAGTAAATGTAGCTCTGTAGTTGATGATCTCAATTGCCACACACAACCATCCCAGGTGCTTGCTTTAACTTCGCGCTGTCAAATGTGGTTGCATGTTGCATATGGTGTCTAGCTTGTATTGCTTCCAATTTGGTTAAATTGCATCTGCTTACTTTACACATTATACCTTTGATAATGACATGCCTTCCTGTTTTTGATACATACTACATATGTCTATTAACCATGTTCGTACATCAAACTAATGCTCTTTTGTATCCCTCGTCAATCACTTATGATGAGACAGTCACCCGAGTGGGTTACTGTGAGACGCCCTACTCGTTTAAAGAGTGCAGTGTCATCCTCCCCACATGATTCTCAAGAAACAGCAAGGCTAAATGAAGATAGTCAACGTAGCTCTCTAGTTGATCACCGCAATTCCCCCACACCACCATCGCAGGTGCTTACTCTTACTTGGCAGTGTGATATGTGGTTGCATGTAGCATATGGTGTCTACCTTGTAATGCTTCTAATTAGGGTAAATTGCATCTGCTTAGTTAACACATTATACCCGTGAATATGACATGCCTTCCTATTTTTGGTACATACTACGTCTTTCTATTAACCATGTTCTTACATCAAACTACTTTTCTTGTGTATCCCTCATCAATGCTCCTAATTTGTTAAATTGCATCTCCTTAGCTTACACATTATACATGCGAATATGACACGCCTTCCTGTTTTTGGTACATACTACATCTGCCTATCACACCATGTTCTTACATCAAACTATTGTTCTTGTGTATCCTGCATCTATCTCTTATGATGAGACAGTCACGCGCATGGGTTAATATGAGACGCAATACTCTTATAAAGAATGCAGTTTCATCCTCTCCACATGATTCTCAAGAAACAACAAGCCTAAATGAAGATATTGAACGTAGCTCTGTACCTGAAGACCGCACTTCCCATACACCACCATCACAGGTGCTTGCTCTAACTTCGCAGTGTGATATGTGGTTGCATGTTGCATACGGTGTCTAGCTTGTAATGCTTCTAAATAGGGTAAATTGCATCTGCTTAGTTTACACACTATACCTGTGAATATGACATGCCTTCCTATTTTTGGTACACACTACATCTATGTGTTAACCTTGTTCTTACATGAAACTATCTCTCTTCTATATCCTGCATCAATCACTTATGATGAGTCACCTTTATTCGTTGCATATTGCATATTATTTCTAGCCTGTTGCCATGTATTGCTTCTAATTTGGTCAAATACATTTGTTAGGGTACCCTTTTAATTTGGCAGAGTGATACTGGTTTCATCTTTCATATGGTTTCTAGCTTGCATCGATTCTAACAAGTTCAAGCACCTTGTGCTTAGTTTACACTTTATACATCATACATGTCAATATGTCACGCCGTCCTGTTTTTCATACATATTCCATCCTCCTATCATGCGGCTGCCTTACATGAAAGTAGTGTTTGTCAGTATCATGCATCAATGAGTTCTGAAGAGAAAAATTTATTCCTTTTTCTTGTGGGTTTGACTTGACAAGGCAAAATCAAGAAAGAGGAAGGAAAAGAGTAAGGAAGGCAATGATGGTGGTCCTCTGTAGCAATGTAAACGGAGCATCTGTACCGATTCTCCTTGTACTGATAGTGCATTACAAGGTCCAAGTCTCCGCTCCCCTACTCCACCATCCAAGGTGCTTGCTCTAACTTGGCAGTGTGATATCTAGTTGCATGTTGCATATGGTGTCTAGCTCATATTGCTCCTAATTAGTGTAAACTGCATCTGCTTAGCTTACACATGATACATGTGAATATGACACGCTTTCCTGTTTTTGGTACATACTATATTTGTCTATCACACCATGTTCTTACACAAAACTACTCTTCTTGTGTATCCTGCATCAGTCACTTATGATGGGACACCTTTAAGTTGGCAGTGTGATATTGGTTTGCGTCTTGAATATGATTTCTAGCATGTATTGCTTCTAGTTTGATGAACGCCACCTATGACGAGACAGTTCTAACTTGGCAGAGTGATATTGATTGCACCTTCCATATGGTCTCTTGAAGTGTTTCTAATTTGTTGAAGTGCCTTTGTGGCACCCCGGCTCAGAAAAAACCGGAACGCCCCGTATTCCAGCCCAGAGATCGAGGAGAAGTCTTTTGGAATACGGCACTGCTTAGCATAGAACAAACCAGCTTTCTATTATTACACGAATATGATTACAAGGTCTCCGATATTACAATGAATAACATCGGCACGACGACACTACGCCAACCACGGTTGCTCTATACAAGCAGCAGAACAACTCGAAGCAGCGGAATAACTCTAGCAGCGGAAAAAAAACTATTGCCAGCGGAACAACGACGACGGTGGTGAATCCCACACCGCAGGGACTCTAGCTGGAACGCTTATCCTAGCTCGCAAACACAAGAACAACACCAAACAAGCAAGCAATCCAGGCACGACCTGCAAGCTGGCATGACACGCTAGGTCAGTACATTGAATGTGTTGGGGAACGTAGCATAAATTCAAAATTTTCCTACGTATCACCAAGATCTATCTATGGAGAAACCAGCAACGAGGGGAAGGAGAGTGCATCTACATACCCTTGTAGATCGCTAAGCGGAAGCGTTCAAGAGAACGGGGTTGATGAAGTCGTACTCGTCGTGATTCAAATCACCGATGATCAAGTGCCGAACGGACGGCACCTCCGCGTTCAACACACGTACGGAACAGAGACGTCTCCCATGCCTTGATCCAGCAAGGAGGAGGGAGAGGTTGATGGAGATCCAGCAGCACGACGGCGTGGTGGAAGTAGCGGGATTCCAACAGGGCTTCGCTAAGCGCTGCGGGAGGAAGAAGATGTGTCACGGGAGGGAGAGGGAGGCGCCAGGCCTTAGATTGGTTTGCTCCTCCTTTTCCCCACTATATATAGGGCCAAGGGAGAGGGGGAGGCGCAGCCCTTGCCCCTTCCTCCAAGGAAGGGTGCGGCCAAGGGTGGGGAGGAGTCCATCCTCCCCAAGGCACCTCGGAGGTGCCTTCCCCTTTTAGGACTCTCCCCTTTTTCCCATCTCTTGGCGCATGGGCCTCTTGGGGCTGGTGCCCTTGGCCCATATAGGCCAAGGCACACCCCCTACAGCCCATGTGGCCCCCCGGGGCAGGTGGCCCCACCCGGTGGACCCCCGGGACCCTTCCGGTGGTCCCGGTACAATACCGGTGACCCCGAAACTTGTCCCGATGGCCGAAATAGTACTTCCTATATATAATTCTTTACCTCCGGACCATTCCGGAACTCCTCGTGGTGTCCGGGATCTCATCCGGGACTCCGAACAACATTCGGGTTACCGCATACTAATATCTCTATAACCCTAGTGTCACCGAACCTTAAGTGTGTAGACCCTACGGGTTCGGGAGACATGCAGACATGACCGAGACGTTCTCCGGTCAATAACCAACAGCGGGATCTGGATACCCATGTTGGCTCCCACATGTTCCACGATGATCTCATCGGATGAACCACGACGTCAAGGACTTAATCAATCCCGTATACTATTCCCTTTGTCTAGCGGTATTGTACTTGCCCGAGATTCGATCGTCGGTATCCAATACCTAGTTCAATCTCGTTACCGGCAAGTCTCTTTACTCGTTCCGTAACACATCATCCCGTGATCAACTCCTTGGTCACGTTGCGCATATGATGATGTCCTACCGAGTGGGCCCAGAGATACCTCTCCGTTTACACGGAGTGACAAATCCCAGTCTCGATTCGTGCCAACCCAACAGACACTTTCGGAGATACCTGTAATGCACCTTTATAGCCACCCAGTTACGTTGTGACGTTTGATACACCCAAAGCATTCCTACGGTATTCGGGAGTTGCACAATCTCATGGTCTAAGGAAATGATACTTGACATTAGAAAAGCTTTAGCATACGAACTACACGATCTTTGTGCTAGGCTTAGGATTGGGTCTTGTCCATCACATCATTCTCCTAATGATGTGATCCCGTTATCAACGACATCCAATGTCCATGGTTAGGAAACCGTAACCATCTATTTATCAACGAGCTAGTCAACTAGAGGCTCACTAGGGACATGGTGTTGTCTATGTATCCACACATGTATCTGAGTTTCCTATCAATACAATTATAGCATGGATAATAAACGATTATCATGAACAAGGAAATATAATAATAACCAATTTATTATTGCCTCTAGGGCATATTTCCAACATAATGTACTTGCAAGCTCACAATTAACCAGAAGCATTCAAGATAAACAACAACATGGCAATTACAAGTTAAGCAGGAATTAACATGAGATCCTTATAACAACATGACATGAGCACATGATATCCAAAGTAATACTCCAAATTAATACCAGATACCATCATGAAAATAATCATAATAGCCACTAAGAATCCAAAGGCAATATGAACAAGATACAGCTAGAACAATATGAGCATATATAAATCTGACGATACTAGCATGCAACATGATGACACTATATGCACGAATTATTCTGCTCGGGTTATCTCGTAACCATCACATGCAGCACTTTCCCACCTCGGACATTACGCGATCATCTCAGGATCAAATCAAGCTTGGTATAAACAATACCGTAGTAATCATTAAATGACCGCAAGGAGCTTGATATTTACCCATGATTCTCGCACAACATCACGAATATCCAACAACTCGGTATCCTCGATACCACGGTGATCATTTCGACGATCACAACCAAAGCACCTCATGATCCTTACGGCGATCATCACCAAAGTAACTCCTTAGGGTGATCACGACCAACTTATTTCATCACCGAACCGGGGTTGTCATTAATCAATTTATTATTAATACTATTGACTCACGGTGGGACCGACACGAACTTGGCCCTTATCTGCGGGCATGGCTATCGATAGACTAAATGTACACTCTACAGAGGTAGCACACTGTACCCACACCACGGAACCCATGGCCTCGCACACCCATTCGGGTGGACCAACGGCGTTCCAACAAAACCGATCTACTGTCGTGACACTCTCCCGGCCACTCCGACCCACTCCCAACTGGGCTAGTCCTGGGTGGCCCTGTGTCTACCAATGACGGAGTAAATGACCATGGGTAGCCTAGCCGGCTCCCCCTGGCACTTCAGAAAAATTATAGGCTGATCGGGCCTTCAAGCTTCCAAGACGTGGGGCCGCCTTCCTGCAGCCGACTGCCCCTCAGGCCGGCTGTGCGAAGGCGGCCTAGGCCTAAATATCTCCAAGAAGAAAGCCTCGAGAGGGCCGGCTCCATGAAGCCAGCCACAAGAAGGCCGACTCCAAGAAGCCGCCCCCCCTCAGCAGGCGGCGCAGATCGTGCCCTCAAAATCTGCACCCACATAACGGCGATGAGACGGGGCGTGGCTACAGCGAAACCTGCCACCCTCGAATCCTGGAGCACGCCTGGCCACAGTACGCCGTACGGGCGGCCATCACCCATTCGGCGCGGCACTGTTGCAATATTGACCATGACGTCACCCACGGCGAGCCGTCAGTACGACCCGTGGGCGGCGGGTCCCATCCATCATGGAGACACCCGAAGGCGGCTGGGCCACCCAAGTCGGCCTGGGGTATGGCCGATTCCCAGTAGCCGACCAGTCCACTCCCTCGAAGGAGGCAACCCATTAAGGAGATAAGACGAGGTAAGGCTATAGTGACAAGCCGCCCGGCGGTGGCACTATCGCCATGCTTGCCAAGACGAAGCCCTCGCCACTAAGGGCGGGGCCACAGTAACCAGCCCCCGACAGAGCCCCCGAGCGGTGGGGCCAGCCTGTCAACCAGAGGACTGGCAGCCGACGGGGCCCACTAGTCGGCGAAGAAACCGGTGGGCATAGATACAGACGGCTAGGACCCATGCCCAGTCGGATTACCATTGTACCCCTGGGGGTAGGCCTATATAAACCCCCAGGGCTCCCATGCAGAGGGAGATCTCTCTTCGGATAGTTTTGGACACCACAAGGAGAAGATGAGCGGGCTGGCCTTGCCCTCCTTCATCCTTTCACCAAACAGCTCAAGGAGCATCCTGTAGATACCCGTCGTGCTAGTGATCATGCGGAGACCCCGCGGAGCAGCATTAGGGGTGTTATCTCCACGGAGAGCCCTGAAGCTGGGTAAGACTCGCCAGCGTGCATGTCTTCGCCTTATCCCGTTTCCAGGCACCGGAGAAGTTTTATTGGCTCCCACAATGATAAGCCATCCATTGGCATATGTCGCACCAACCACCCGACATTTGGCGCCCACCGTGGGGCCAGGTGCACCGTCGTCCGGAGACCTTCTCTGGACGGGAACCCTCTTCCTCCCCAGCGTGCCTAGCCAGCCCGGCTCGCCCGATGGCGCTTGCCCCAACGCGCTGCAAGACGTCGTCGACGCCTGTGGGGCGAGCTGCCTCACCGATCTTCTTGGCGAAGCCCGCATCTCCGACGAGCCCGCATCCGACGCGGGCACAGACTGCCCCGAGAGCCACCTCATCAGCCTCCTCGACCAACTCCACATCTCCGGCGAGCTTGCCGCGGACTTGGAGTCGGTTGGCTCCACCGACCCGATGCTTGTCGACTCCGACACGGCATCCCTTGACGCCTTCCCCACCAACATGGTAATCATCAACGACCCTCTTCCTCAAGCCGAGAGCAGCGGCAGTGCCATCACCGAGGTACCGGTCATCAGCCACGGCACCGCCTCAGGCGAAAATGCCCACGACGCCCTGCAGACAGCGTTGCACGACTTGTCCGCCCCCGTCCCGGCTGACGCGGACGCCAAGACATTGGAGGCGCGCCGCCTCGCCCTCATTGTGGAGGGCCAGAAGCTAGCCACCATGAGAAGCCTCACCAAGGCTCACCAGCGCTAGGTCGACCGTGCCGCCTTTGGCACACCGCCTCCCGACGGGCCGAGCCGCATCGGCATTGTCAAGTAACACGGCGCGGCAATCGCCGACATGCTGGGAGCGGACCGCCTAGTCTATGCCACGCCTCTCGAGAACTTGCGCGCCGCCCAGGCGGCCGCAGACAAGTTGAATGGGCTGGGATCTGACGAGCTCCCCTACATGACCAGACGCATCCAGCAACTTATCGACGTGGCCACAGAGCGGCATGAAGCCGGCGTCCGCGCCGAGAGTCCTCCCCCGTGCCGAGAGCACGACGCGACGTCCCGAACACCAACCGCGGGCAACACCCGCGCGAGAAAAGAAAAGGAGCCGGCTGCCAACCGCAACCGGACTCAAATCTCCATCGAGCGTGACGTTGAGGGCCACCCTCGAGCCGTGGAGTGGCGGGGCAACCCCCCCTCCTCCGTCTCGTGGGGAGAGATACCCTACCCCGCCGCCTGTCACACATCCGACTCTCAGCGGCCGGCTGGGTCACCGCGAAGGAGTCGGCGAGAATGATGCCCGCCACCGGATCGACCGCCTTGCGCGATCCCTGGCCCTGGAAGAAGAAGATGATGTCGGCCCGCCTTGCTTCGGCCCCCGCATCCGCGACGAGCCCTTCCCCAAAGGGTTCTCACTCCCAAGAGACACGCCCAAGTACAACGGCTCCGTGAAGCCGGAAGATTGGTTGATCGACTACTCCACCACGGTTAGCATCGCGAACGGCAACAGGCATGTTGCCATAAAATATGTACCCCTCATGCTCCAAGGCACGGCGCGCACCTGGCTCAACAGCCTTAAGCCTTACAACGTCAACAGCTGGCTAGACTTCACCGAAGCCTTCATCTGTAACTTCACCAGCACCTACAAGCGGGCTCCGAAGCCCCGACAGCTCTCCTTGTGTGTCCAAGGGCCCAACAAATCGACTCGCGACTACCTCACGCATTGGGCCGAGCTCCGCAATTCTTGCGAGGGAGTGCACGAGGTTCAAGCTATAGAGTACTTCACCACCGGGTGCCGAGAAGGCACCCTCCTCAAGCACCGACTCCTTTGCGACGAGCCGACTACACTCGACGAGCTGCTGATCATAGCTAATAAATACGCCATGGCCGATTCCTCAATGAAGACCGAGCTCCGAGTGGACGCCTCCGGGAAGGTGCTCGCTCCAAGTCCCAAGACGCCGGATGGAGAGTCCAGCCGACGCCCGTACCAGAACGACCACAAGCGCAAGGCTCCCCTGCCGCCTTCCACTAGTCGGCAGGTGGCCACCGTTGAAGACGAACAACCCAAAGGGCGGCCCGCACCCAAGAAGCAGAAGGGCGGCATGCCGGCTTGGCAGCCGGCTTTCTCCTACGAGCAAGCACTTGATGCCCCCTGCAAGTTTCACAGCGGCGCAAAGCCTTCAAACCACACAACCAGAAAATGCCACTGGCTCACATGGATCTCCAAGGGTGAGGGGATGGCGCCACCTCCGCCTGCTGGTCAGCCGTCTCCGGCTCCTCCACAGCCGGCCGCTCGACCGGCGGTCGGGGTAGTTCAAGACGAGTACCCCGATGAGCATGCCGCCTACGTCGTCTTTACAAGCCAGCCAGAAGATCGGCGTAGCCGGCGCCGACAACACCAAGAAGTCAACGCAGTCGCCTCCAACAACCCAGAGTTCATGCACTGGTCAGAAAGACCTATTAGCTGGAGCCGGACAGATCACCCAGAGGTGATGCTGTCTCCCGGCTCTTACGCATTGGTTCTGGACGCCACCCTCGCTACAGAAAGGCGAGCCGCCCGTTTCTCCCGCGTTCTGATAGATGGTGGGAGCAATATCAACATACTATACCGTGACACCATGGAGAAGCTAAGCATCAAGATGAAGCAGCTCATGCCCAGGCGGACCGTGTTCCATGGCATTGTTCCTGGCCTATCTTGCTCCCCAATCGGCAAGATAAAGATAGATGTCCTCTTCGGGGACAAGGATTATTTCCGCCGGGAAGCGGTGTGGTTTGAAGTGGTGGATCTAGAGAGCCCTTACCACGCGTTGCTTGGCCGACCTGCCCTGGCCAAGTTCATGGCTGTACCCCATTATGCCTACCTCAAGATGAAGATACCAAGTTCCAAGGGCATCATCACCATAGCCGGAGACAACAAGAAATCCTCCGAGTGAGCGGCTGCCAGCAGCTGGCTGGCCAAGTCCCTTGTAGTTGCTGAGGAGAAGAAGATACTGGACCGAGTCGTGGCCATGGCCGGCAAGCAGCCGGCCCTGTCCCCCAACCCCAAGGAGTGTGATGCCCAAGGTTCTTTTCAGCCGGCCAAAGAAACAAAGAGGGTACCTCTGGACCCGGATCACCCAGAAAGGTTTGCCACCATCGGGGCAAACCTGGATAGCAAATAGGAAGGCGAGCTCACCGATTTCCTCCGTGAGAATCGGGACTTTTTCGCATGGTCCCCCAAGGACATGCCGGGTGTGCCGAAGGAATTCGCCGAGCACAAACTACACGTCCGAGAAGGTGCAAAACCAGTCAAACAACCCCTCCGCCGACTATCGGAAGAGAAGAGAAGGATTGTAGGAGAAGAAATAGCCCGGCTTTTGGCAGCCGGCTTCATTATGGAAGTTTTCTTCCCAGAGTGGCTCGCCAACCCGGTCCTCGTGCTGAAGAAAAATAACAAATGGCGCATGTATATAGACTACACCAGCCTCAACAAGGCTTGCCCCAAAGATCCTTTCGCCCTACCAAGGATTGATCAAGTAATAGACTCCACAGCCGGATGCGAGCTGTTCAGTTTGTTGGATGCCTACTCAGGCTACCACCAGATAAAGTTGGATCTAGCTGACCGCCTGAAAACCTCCTTCATCACACCATTCGGAGCCTTCTGCTACCTGACTATGACATTTCGCTTGAGAAATGCCGGTGCCACTTTTCAGCGTTGCATGCAGAAATGCCTCCTCAAGCAGCTCGGCAGAAATGCCCACGTCTACGTAGACGATATTGTGGTAAAGACGGAGAAGCACGGCACCTTGCTGGAAGACCTCAGAGAGACATTTGAAAACTTGCGCCGATTTCAAATCAACCTCAACCCCGAGAAATGCGTGTTCGGAGTACCAGCCGGCCAGCTCCAAGGCTTCCTGGTCTCCGAACGCGGCATCGAGTGCAACCCGATGAAGATCAAGGCCATAGAGAGAATGGAGATTCCCACCAAGCTACGGGATGTCCATAAGTTCACCGGATGCTTGGCTTCCCTGAACCACTTCATCAGCCGGCTCGGAGAGAAAGCCCTCCCCCACTACCGACTCATGAAGAAGTCCACTCATTTCGAGTGGAACGACCAGGCGGACCAAGCCTTCCACGAGCTAAAGAAGATGTTGACCATGCCGCCTGTCTTGGCGGCACCGGCTGAAAAGGAGCCCATGCTCCTTTACATTGCCGCTACTAACCGGGTGGTCAGCACAATCATCGTAGTCCAGCCCCCAGAAGAAGGTCGGGCTCAGCCCCTCCAGAGGCCGGTGTATTATTTAAGCAAAGTCTTATCCACCTCGAAGCAGAACTACCCACACTACCAGAAGATGCGCTACAGTGCGTACTTCGCTGCCAAGAAGCTCAAGCCCTATTTTCAAGAGCACCCCATCATGGTTGTGTGTACTGCCCCGCTCGCCGATATAATAGGCAGCCGAGATGCATCTGGCCGGGTGGCCAAATGGGCCATTGAGCTGCACCCCTACGCAATCTTCTACCAGCCCCGCACCGCTATTAAGTCCCAGGCACTGGCCGACTTCCTCGTCGATTGGGCCGAAACCCAATACCTGTCACCGGCCCCCGACTCCACTCACTAGCGGATGCACTTCGATGGGTCCAAGATGCACACCGGCTTAGGAGCCGGCATCGTCCTCACCTCTCACAAGGGCGACAAGCTCAAGTATACATTGCAAATTCATTTTGCCGCCTCCAACAATGTGGCCGAGTATGAGGCGCTCATACACGGGCTCCGGGTAGCCAAAGAGCTCGGCATCCGCCGGATCCTGTGCTATGGCGACTCGGATTTAGTGGTCCAACAGTCATCTGGCGACTGGGACGCCAAGGATGCAAACATGGCGAGCTATCATTTCCTCGTCCAGCAAATCAGTGGATATTTTGAAGGATGTGAGTTCCTTCATGTACCATGTGCCGACAACATGCAAGCAGATGCCCTGGCACGAGTAGGATGCACCCGGCAAGCTATACCAGCAGGCGTTTCTCTCCACCGCCTCCTCAAGCCGTCTATCAAGCCGTCTCCAGAATCTGATTCCATCTTCGTGCCGCCTGACCTCGGCGCAGTCGGATCCGACTTGGGAAACCAAGCAGGCGGCGCGGGGACTCCAACAGGCGGCCCGGGGACTGCCATAGTCGCACCCGGCCCAGAGAATTCAGAACTTGGCCCGGGGGCTACTGCAGCCATCCCGGGGACTGCATCAACACAACAGACGGTGGCCGACTCCGACTCCAACTCTTCACCACCCAGCCCACCCGCCCCTATCACAGTGGCAGTCCTAACAATAGAAGAAGTCACAGCTCCATCATGGACCCAACCCATCCTCAACTTCTTAGTAAACAGAGAGATGCCAACCAACGATATCTTGGCAAGACAGGTTCAACGCCGAGCCGGAGCCTACACAATCGTCAGCCGAGAGCTTGTTAGGCGCAGCATCACTGGAGTCTTCCAGCGCTGCGTCGAACTAGAGAAGGGCATAGCAATCCTCAGGGACATCTACCAAGGCGAATGCGGCCACCACGCAGCCTCAAGATCACTCGTCGCCAAATCTTTTCGCCATGGATTCTTTTGGTCGACTGCTTTGGAAGACGCCAAGGAACTAGTCAAACACTTCAAAGGGTGCCAAGTTTTCAGCTCCAAGCAACACCTGCCGGCTTCTGCAGTCAAGACCATCCCCCTCACCTGGCCCTTTGTCGTCTGGGGGCTAGACATGGTGTGCCCGTTCAAGACAGCACACGGCGGCATGACACATCTGCTCGTCGCTGTGGACAAATTTACCAAGTGGATTGAGGCAAAGCCGATCAAGAAGCTGAATGGGCCGACTGCCGTTACTTTCATCGCAGATATTACAATCCGGTATGGCATGCCGCATAGCATCATCACCGACAACGGCACAAATTTTCAAAGGGAGCACTGGCACGTTTCTGCGCAACACACGGCATCCGGCTAGACCTAGCGTCTGTTGCCCACCCGCAGTCAAACGGCCAGGTCGAGCGAGCAAACAGCCTCATCCTCTCCGGCATCAAGCCCTGACTGGTCGTGCCACTGGAGTGTTTGACCGGCTGTTGGCTCGACGAGCTGTCGGCCGTCCTCCGGAGTTTGCGCACTACCCCAAACAAGTCGATCGGCTTCACCCCTTTCTTCCTTGTATATGGTGCCGAGGCTGTCATCCCAACCGACATCGAGTTCGACTCGCCTCGGGTCACCATGTACACGGAGGCGGAAGCCAAGGAAGCACGAGAAGACGGGTTGACCTGCTGGAAGAAGGCCGGCTGTTAGCCCTCAGTCGGTCCGCCATCTACCAGCAGGGTCTGCGCTGCTACCACAGCCGGAAGGTCAGGCCAAGATCTTTCCAAGAGGGCGATCTTGTGCTCCGGCTGATCCAACGAACAACCGGCCAGCACAAGCTCTCGGCCCCTTGGGAGGGCCCCTTCATCATCAGCAGAGCTTTAGGCAACGACTCCTACTACCTAATCGACGCGCAGAAGCCGAAGGCTCGCAAGAGAGATGATTCCGGCAAGGAGTCAGAACGACCGTGGAATGCCAATCTCCTCCGAAGATTTTACAGTTAAAAAGCAGTACGTAGCACGCTACCTTTTGTACTAAGTACGAGACAAGGGTGTCCCGAGGAGCACTCGGGGACTACCCTCTTTTATCTATGAATGATGAGTATCACGCATACAATTATGTTACTACACTTCCTTTCTTCGTCCGGCACCGGGTTCGGCCAGTCGGCCCGGGGACTCGCCGCCTCAAGTTATATCTGAAGTTCCACCTATAGTCAGACAAGTAGTGTGCCGGCACCCAAGCCCCCTCTTTCCAAAAGTCACAGCTCGAAGAAACGACAGTCCGACTGGCAAGAGCCAAGGGCAGGAAAGGATGCCCATGCGAAAAACGCTAAGGACCAACGAACTTATATAACGCGAGCCGGCCTCCCACCACGCCAGCCGACTACCAGAGCAGTCGGCTGGCCGACTTCCCGTTCACCTTACTGCAATCCGAGAAAGCTCGACTACTTGCCTTCCCAAAAGGACCAAGTCCTTCTCTGGCCACAGACTGCAGAGCAGCTGTCCGGCTGGGAAGGTGGCGGCCAAGGGAAGGCGGCAAAGGAAAAAGCCAAAGGATAAAAAGCAAACATAAACGGAAGCCAAACACATGCATAATATTTACACAAAAGACCTTCGAAAGGCCAGCATTCAACATAGTCCGAATACACCCCCAGTGGGTGGAACTGCGCAAATTTAAAAGATTGTTCAAAAGAGTAACAAGCAGGAAAGCAAGGACAGCGGATCAAGCCAGGGGAACAACGGGCGAGTTGGGCAGGTTGGCGGTGCCGGCTGGAGGAGTGACCGGCTGGCGAGTCTCGGCATCGTCGGTAGAGGAACGATTGGGCTGAGGCGGGCTGGTCGCTTCACCATCCGGCGCAACGTCTTCATCATCCTCTCCCTCTTCCCCTTCGCCCTCATCACTGGATGCAATCTCCTCCGCCGAGTCCTCACCTTCGGCCGGGTTCAGCCCGAACCACTCCTCCGGCTGAGCGATGCCGGCGTCATCCACCTCAGGGGCAAAGGCGCTGGTGTCGGTGTACTCGGCGATCGCTGAGGCGCGCTGGACGATAGCCGGCCGCACCGCCTCCAGCTCCTCGTCAGCCCCATGCTCAGCTGGTCTAAGTTCAGCCCTGGATACAAGGCTCGGACGAACTCCAGTGCCCGCCCTGCGCCAGACCGGGCTGCTGATGCCTTCCAAGCCTCGAAGCGACCGATTGCGACCTCCAGCCAGTTGGCAGTCCGACTTGGGGTGCGCGGAATCACCTCGCCAGGCCAGAGGGCGGCCACCACTTGCGCCCCGGCGCACTGAAGACGGCGGAGCATGCGGTGGGCCGGCTGCAGGCGGGCTTGATGCCCCAGAAGCTGCTCCTCAAGTGACCGGCTGGCACCTGGCGCGATCTCGGCCCCTACCTGCCGCCGCGCGTCACGGTAGGCCTCGATGGCTTGGGTGGCGGCGGCAGAGTAGCCGGGAAAGTAATCTGCACATAGAGGAAAGCAGTGGCACAAAGTCAAAAAATGAATCAGATAGTAGGAGGCAGGCAAGGAAGCAAAGAAGAAGGCGGCATACCGTCAATCAAGTATTCCACCCAGCTGTAGCCTTGGCTCAGCGCCTGCCTCGTCTCGGCCCAGTTTGCCGCCTCAGTCTCATATTCGGCTTTGAGGGCGGCCTCGCTGTCCTGTGCCGCCTTCAGGGCCGCCTTGTGGCTCTCCTCCTGGTCAGCCGGCTTCTTGGCCAGGCGATCGCGCTCCTTGGCCAGGGCGGCGCACTCGTCTTCCTTGGCGCGAAGGGAGGACTGGGCTCCGCTTAGCTGGCTCCTCAAGTCAGCATTGGCTCCTAAAGAAGTTGTCAGGAAAAGATCCGACCCGACTACTCGATAGTCAGCCCGAATCTCTGGGACTACACCCAGTGGGTGCGCTGACGCGCCCCCACTTAAAAGAAAAATGAAGCACTTACTTCGGCTCTCGGACAGGTCAGTGGCCTTTTGATTCAACTCCTGGGCCTGGGAGTTGAAAGCGGCCGCGCGGAGGTTGTGGTACTCCTGCAGATAAGACAAGGGATGCGAGTAAGAACAAGATGGCAATCAAGCTTTCCAAGAAGTTCCAAGCCGCTTGCTCAGCAGCCGGCTCAGAACTCGGGGACTACACCCAGTGGGTGCGCTGACGCACCCCCACGGAAGAAATCAAAAGCAATCGACAAAGAGCAGGAGGACTCACCCGAATAACCGATCGCGTCGTGAGAAACTCCTGGGTGTACTGCTTCAGCATGGTGGCTTGGGCCTGAAGCCGGTTCTGGACGTCCTACGCCGCCACATTCAGCACGGCTGTCCCACCGCCCGGCGTCCACCCAGACGAGCTATCGCTGGCCGCTTCAAGGTCCTGGGACGACGAGCCAGTGTCCATGGTTTTCTGCGCGTCCGACGCTGAAGTCGCCTTCCCCGCGCGCCGGCGAAGTGGCGACGAGATCACAAGATCCCCTCCCACGACCGGCTCGCCTCCAGCCAGCTACATGGGCGGCACTTTAGGCCAGCTTCCTCGGCCCGCTCCAGTCGGCGGCGATGGCGCCACCTCCCTCTCCATCTCCGATTGGCCGCGGCCGGCCTCCTCTAACGGGGGCGCAGGGGTGTCGGGAGCTGCGGCGCGGAGGGGAATGAAGAACTGCGGAGGCTGGTTCTGCTGGGCCTCCGCCTCGCTCTCCGCGTCTGTGGCCTCCGCCTGGGCCTTGGCGGCCGCGACGACTCGCGCCTCCGCCGACTTCTGCTTCGCCTCTCGAGCCGCCCTCCGCTCCTCCGCCTCCCGCTCCTCCCGCACTTCCCATGCATTCCGCTCCATCGCCTCTAGGAGGTCGGCGCGGGGATCCACCCGGCAGGAGCTTGAAGACCCTCCCACGGCTCCGACTATGGAGGCGGCCGGGACCCGCCCAAGGGAAAGTGGGGCCCTGTTTGATAAATTGAGAAAAAAGGTTTGGAAGAACATCAACCGAAGAAGAAGAAGAAAGAAAGGCATGAGAACAGCGACGTTTACGCTGAGACCGCCTGTGGCTGCGTCACCACCTTGCGGAAGCGGGCCGCCTTCGCGGCCGTCTCATCCCGCTTGGTCGCCGCCGCAGTACTCTTGGGCTTCTTGGGCCGACTGCCGAAGTAGGTCGACGCGGCCCGGCTTTTCTACGCGCCACCATGGAGAGCCGGCGCGGCGGATGGGCCCGCGCTTTGGTGATCGGGCACCGACTGACGGCGCAGAACAACTTCGGCCTCGACATCATCCGGCCAATCCTCGAAGGAGGCCCCGAGCCCAGAGCCGCCTGCCTCGCCGCCCAAGGTCCGGGTCGTCAACGTCGTCCATCATGCAGTCAGGGAGGAACTGGCGTTCCACCCCCGCAGCCCCGGTTGCCGACGGAAGCGCGGGGTTCTGCCAAAGAAAAGTCGGCTGGTCAGGAGTCGGCCACCATGAACTCGGCAACAAGCAAAGAAAAAAAGAAGAGAATCTTACCATAGGCGGAGGATTGGCGCCAGAGTATGGCTCCTTGCCGTACTGCCACTCCTCGGTGAGCTTGCAGTTGGAAATATAATTCACCATATACGACACCTCGGTGTGAGGCATCTCCTTGGTGCTTAGCCAGCACGGGTCGAAGCGGCCGCTCATCTGGCCGATCATGTGAGGTCGGCCCTGGAGCGGAAGCACCCGCCGCTCCACGAAGGCGGCCACAAGGTCGGCCCTGGACAGACCCTCCGACTGGATCATCACCTGGAGCCGCGCAACGGAGGCAGCCCCGCCTGGAGACAACGACCTGGACCGGAAGGACCATGAAGGCTGCCTCCCAGCCGGCGGGCCGGCTACGTAAGCCGGCAGGTTGACGAAGTCGCCTTGCGGAGCGATATTCTTCACGTAGAAGTAGGACTTCTACCAGAGCTTCACCGACTAGATCAGCGGGATGGACGGAAACGGGTTGTTGTCGCCCGTCCTCCGCACGGCGATGAAGGCACCGCATGGGGCGGGCACGCCCGCAACAATAGTGCCAAGCTTGCACTGGAAGAACTCTCCCCACAGTTCAAGGGTGGGGAGGACGCCAAGAAAACCATCACACAGGGTGATGAAGGCCGACAGCAGCATCACCGCATTGGGAGTGAGGTGATGCGGCTGGAGATGATAGAATTCGAGGAAGGAGCAGAAGAACCCGCTCGCTGGCAGGCCAAAGCCGCGAAGGCAATGCGAGCGGAAGATTACCCGCTCGTCCTCCGGTGCCGGGGAGATCTCCCTCTCCGGCGCGAGACGGACCCGCATGTAGTCCGCGCCCGGCAGCCGCCGCGTCCGGCGGAGAAAGTTGATGTGGTCGTCGTGGACATTGGAACTGTCCCAGGAGCTCGACAGCACCATGAGGATGGCGCGGCGACGAGAAAGATGCGGCGACGAAGAGACATGCGACCCTATCGCGGCAAAGCAACAACGAGCCAAGGAGGTTGGCGGAAGAGCCGCGCGGCGGCGGGGAGTTGTGGCGACAGAGAAGAAGAAACGGAAGGGGCGGGGCGAGGGCGAGCGTGCGAGCGTTTGCCGCTCCCCCTCCTCCCCCCTACTTATAAGCCTTGTATGGCGAAGCCGAGGAGGCGAGGCGTGGGGGAATGTGGGATTAACTGCGCCCACTCCCCCCACATCATGTGCTTGTTGCGCTTCCACGGCGTATGACCACCGCCGCAGGAAGGTGCGTGGTCTGCCCGGGCCACAGAAGATCCGAGCATGGGCCATGGCCCAGTAGTGGCGGGCCCCGGACTACGGAGGTGTCCTGTCGCGCGCGTGGGATGGCAAGCCCGTCCAGCCACTGGGTGCCGCGTGGCGCGCGGGCGGTGGGCGGTCAGCCCGCAGCCTAATTCGCGCGCCGCTTGGTTCCCGCCCACGAACTTCGACGCCCTCCAGAAGACGGCGCGCCTACTCAAAGCCAGCTCCGACTCCTCAAGAAATGAAGCTGTTTGAGCTTCTCGACTCCTTTTTCTGCCTCGGAGCCCAACCAGCTTCGGGGACTACTAACGGAGTAAATGACCATGGGTAGCCTAGTCGGCTCCCCCTAGCACTTCAGAAAAATTATAGGCCGATTGGGCCTTCAAGCTTCCAAGACGTGGGGCTGCCTTCCTCCAGCCGACTGCCCCTCAGGCCGGCTATGCGAAGGTGGCCTAGGCCTAAAAATCTCCAAGAAGAAAGCCCCGAGAGGGCCGGCTCCGCGAAGCCAGCCACAAGAAGGCCGACTCCAAGAAACCGGCCCCCCCTCAGCAGGCGGCCCAGATCGTGCCCTCAAAATCTGCACCCACATAACGGCGATGAGATGGGGCGTGGCTATAGCGAAACCTGCCACCCTCGAATCCCGGAGCACGCCTGGCCACAGTGCGCCGTACGGGTGGCCATCGCCCGTTCGGCGCGACACTGTTGCCATATTGACCATGATGTCACCCACGGCGAGCCGTCAGTACGACCTGTGGGTGGCGGGTCCCATCCGTCATGGAGACACCCGAAGGCGGCCCGGCCACCCCCAGTCGGCCTAGGGTACGGTCGATTCCCAGTAGCCAGCCAGTCCACTCCCTCGAAGGAGGCGTCCCATTAAGGAGATAAGACGAGGTAAGGCTACAGTGACAAGCCGCCCGGCGGTGGCACTGTAGCCATGCTTGCCAAGACGAAGCCCTCGCCACTAAGGGCGGGGCCACAGTAACCAGCCCTCGACAGAGCCCCTGAGCGGTGGGGCCGACCTGTCGACCAGAGGACCGGTAGCCGGCGGGGCCCACCAGTCGGCGGGCTCCACCAGTTGGCGGAGAAGCCGGTGGGCATAGACACAGACGGCTAGGGCCCATGCCCAGTCGGATTAGCATTGTACCCCTGGGGGTAGGCCTATATAAACCCCCCATGGCTCCCATGCAGAGGGAGATCTCTCTTCGGATAGTTTTAGACACCACAAGGAGAAACGGAGCGGGCTGGCCTTGCCCTCCTTCATCCTTTCACCAAACATCTCAAGGAGCATCCTGTAGCTACCCGTCGTGCTAGTGATCATGCGGAGACCCCGTAGAGCAGCATTAGGGGTGTTATCTCCACGGAGAGCCCTGAAGCTGGGTAAGATTCGCCGGCGTGCATGTCTTCGCCTTATCCCGTTTCTAGGCACCGGCGATGTTTTATTGACTCCCACAATGATAAGCCATCCATTGGCATATGTCGCACCAACCACCCGACAACCAAAGACACCCCGACCACCGTCATGGTCAAAACTCCCTCACGGGGACCGGATCCATAAAACTAAAAACAACGGGCACACAAGGTTATGTCCGCCTACCTGATCAGGGTAAGCACGCCCATAACCTTCCCTCGTGGGAGGCACCGGCGAGATGCACGACAATAGACCCAGGACCTTACCCATACGGTAAGTGTGGTTGCAGTGGTCAGTTTCGATATGGTGGCACCATGACTCACCTAACAGTTGTTCAAGTTCAATATAATCCGGTTAAACTTGAATGCAATATGCTGAGCCATGATAAAATAACATGATGCAATGACAATGCATGAGCATAATATCAACATAAGTACGGGATGCAACATAACTGTCCATCATATCAACTATGAAATAATCTCCAACTGAACATGGCATAATGACGAGCATAAATATTACAAGTGCAACACTACTCATAGTATAACATAACATGACCACTAGCATCAACCATAAATAACATGCAAGAACTTATCAATAACATCACCGAGTAACACTTAACCAACTAACAACAACGGAACCATGCCTGTTAACAGTACTCAGTAACCGACGTTAGTCATGCACCGAAGAGCATGACCAACCCAACATGTACTACTATCAAGCCTGACAATATGAAAGTAATACTAGCAACTAGCAGGGCATGATAACCAGGTGCATAACAACATAGCAAACAAGTAAGCACAATCCCAGAAGCATTTCCGAAACAACGATAACCATATTTTAAACAAGCAATCATTTAATAAGTATTCAAGTTGAAAACCATGGCTACTGCATGACTATCATGCAAGTGGGTATTGTGGCTTGCCTGGGGATGAAGAGTACTCCGGGGAGAAGTGCGGTGAAGCCATGGAAAGATTTGCCAAAAACAGTTCTCTCTCGGAGGGGCTGTTAACGTGCAAGGGAAAAAAAGGTCATTTTCATAGTGTCAAACCAAAGTGAAAGTGAAACCAACAGAACGGGCTCGACGAAACGAAGACATGGGCTTTGGAATAACCTCAAACGGAGTTGTGGTTAAAAAGATATGAGGTGTTTTCTGCCAGGGACCCATCTGTAATGAAAATATTTACAGACTGGGCCAAAATAGAAAATCTGAAAGCGCATTCCAGGAACTATGCTTTCGGGACAGTGAAGGCGTATTTTAGGCTGAAGCCGCAGCTGTTTACACTTTTACTGAAACGAAAGCGTATCCAAGGGATTACGCTTCCACTTAACAGACATGGCAACGCGGGGCCGGGCTTGAGGCACTGACAGGTGGGGTCCACGGGGTGGGGCCCATCGACCTGACTGTCTTCAACCTCCCGCTCGGGGAGCTCCTGGCCAGGGGAGAGGCACGCCCCGACGGCGATTGCCGGCGCTACGGGGCATCTCCGGCGAGGCTCCGGCTATGGATGGACTCAACGCTCAACAACGCATCCACAGATCCTATCCACGGCCGGTGGGAGGACCCGAGATGACAACGAGCTTTGCGCCGGCGGACAGGGGCTTCGGCCATTGGAGAACTCCGGGCAAGAGGCCACCGGAGGAGGACTGGGGTTGCTGGGGTGGATCTAGGGTGTGGATGGGGGCCTCCAGAGGTGGAAGGAGAGGGGGAGCGGCTCGCCACTGCCGAAATCATGGAGGACAGAGACGGCGGCCATGGCAGCCATTGGGGGGCTCGGGAGCTCTTGGAGCCCAAGGGAGGGGCCGGGGAGGACTGAGAGAGTGAGGCGAGGCTGCTGGTGAAGAGAAACGCGCTCAGGGGGGCCTATATATAGCCGGGGCGAGAGGGATGAGCTCGGGTGCTGCCGCTCACGCTCGGCCAAGGCTCTGGCGACGACAGTGATCACGGGAGGTCGCTGGATCACGGCGAGGGAGAAGAGGACGTGCTACAGAGGTGCATAGGGACGAGCAGAGCTCGGGGACAAGAGGGGAAACGGCCACGGCGCCATTAATGCTCGGTCAGCCACAGTACGTCCGTGGGCGCGCGGTAACGAGAGCTGATGGAGGGGCTGACGGAGGGGGAGATGGCTCCAGGAGAACGGCGACAATGCGGGCTAGCTGCTGGACATGCCCGTCCTTGCTGAGACGCCGAGCAGAGAAGGGGCCCGAGCAAGAAGCCATTCTGGGCGCGACCATTGCATGCCAAAACGGTGGTCACCGCGTGCACTGGTGCTCACAGTGCCACGAGCTAAGCCAAACGATGTCTGCGGTCGAGTTCTTCCTGGGGAGGTTGCATCTAATGAGGTAGACTGGATAAAAGTGACACGGTTAAGTGGTAAACCACCTCTGAAGTTTACTGCAGTAAACTTGATCGAGCACTGCTGATCCACAGAGACTTGATTGAGGTCAATGGAGTTGTCTGGTAAGTTCAGGGTAAGAAGGACTTTCACCCTGGTAACTTGGAGAGGATTTGGATCAAGATTTAACAGAGTTGCTTTGCAACTGCCAAAGATGGTCCAGAATCAAGATTAGGATGATGGACTCACCTGGAGTGTCAAATTGATCTCAAATTGGGCAAGGCAGGGTAATTTGGCCATATGAAGATGCTGCAAAAGGTTTCATACCAATTGGATAAACCAAAATGGTACTTCCTTCACAAACATTTCCACTGACCAGAAACTTGCAAAAATTCTAGAGGACAAATGGCTTGATGAAACATGCCCAGAATGGGTGCAGGTAGGTTATATGGATAATAGAAGGCCTAGAAAAACTGGCAGCCATAATGGAGCAACATACAATATACTTGCTTCACAAACTGAAATTTTGGATAGAATCAAAGAATTGATGGTGAGCTCACATGGAAGCATGACATGAGCTCTACTTTGGTGGAGGGCTATGATGTGATTATATGAGGGATCATGAAAAATGGCAACTCATTTGGATATGCCTAGCTTGTACTTCCTTCACAACCAATTCCCTCAGACAGGAACTTTGGAAAAATCATAATTAAATAATTACTAGACAAATGAGGTTGCACTTGGGCATGTGGCAATGATATGGACAGGAAAAGGTGTCCAAGGAGTTTGAGGTCAATTGGGAGAAGGAAAATGGCACTTGCTTCACATTCTGCCATTTAGGACAGAATATGAAATGAATTAATTGAGCATGATGGGGAACATGGCAAATGAAATATTTTGCTATATTTGATAAAGATATGACCCAGACAATTTATGAGAATTATTTGGGAATTTTAGGAGTGATGGAAATAAAGGTTGCTCCACAACCTAGGGCAAATTGGGTTATTCCTTTAATAGAAAAGGAATATTCCCAATAAGAAGAATATTGGGATTTGGGCTAGGATGAAAATGACAGGGTATAGGGAAGTATTTGGGTATGACAAGCCAATCTGGAAACAAAGAAGGCATCTTCTTCAGTTTCCAGACCACAAAGCCACAGAAAAAGAAAACTCAAGCAAAAACCTCAGAAAAACAAAAGAAAAAGAAAGGGCCAAAAATTAGGCTGTCACAAACCTTACCCCCTTAAAGAAATCTCGTCCTAGAGATTTGGTTGCTCAGGGTACAAGTATGAAAATACTAACCTAAGGAAACCGTTTCCAACTCGGGTATCCTTTTTCTTATTTTTGTTCCCACTAAATTTTTATCTGACTAGCCCTGGGGTGGTTTGCTTTAATATATCCATATCCTGACAGATCTTACCTTGCTTGTTCATGCTTATACAGACACCAATTTCCTTTTAGATCTGCTGACTTAACTGACTGTGATGGATTCTCACGACTGAAATATATGTCGGCCTCACAAATCCAAGAGTGATTTCCGCTGGGTGTGTCATCTGGCACTGACAATCTTTCATGAAGTGGTGATCAGATTTTCCTAGTGGACACCCAAGCTCTAACTCCTTGCATTTGGTTTCTCCACTAAATGCAGGTCCTTCGGGTTCCAAACAGTGAATTGGGTCATAACCGCTTTCCTGACAGATTCTGGCTTATCGCGGAAGTTTCAGAATCATCTTAACTGGTTCCACTGTCTTGAGTATCGGATCCGTACCAAATGTTTGATTGTTGCATGTCGTGGCTAACATAAGAGTTTGACCTGTAGGAAAATATCTGCAGACTTGACTGGCGGCGGTTCTGCACCACGCGGGTCTTGCAACAATTTTCATACCCACATTACTGGTCTTGCTCCTTCATTATTTTTTTCTTGGTCAGGATCCTTGGTTGAAAGAGCTGGGTCATATTGCTTCTTTGTATCACCATAGGTACGGTCGGTACAATTTTTCGGCAATCATAGCCTATCCTCATTTTTCTAACAAGGTACCCCATTAAATTGCAGGTTCAACACCCCTCAAGTTCTGACTGATTCTTGCTTCTGACCACAATGTTGCAGATCTGATTCTTGGGATTTACTGCCATATGCTGTCAATTTACAGCGTACTACCTTGTACCAATGTCTTACTGAGGAAGATTGGCTGATTTGTGCTCGAAACTTTCATCGAACAGCTTACTAAAGAAGACTGGGTATCGTGCTTCAGAAGCTTACCCCCTTAAAGACTTTGCCGGGGAAAGACTCAGTACCTTATACCGGAAGCTTTTTTGGTTGCCTACTGAAGAAGACAGAGTACCTTGTGCGGAAATTCATCCATGTATCATACTGAGGAAGATAGATGAATCTTGCCTTGGAAGCTTTTCAGGTATCTTGCGAGGGAAAATTGGGTTGCTTACACCAGAAGCTTCTTACTGTGATATGCAGACCGATTTCCACATATATAACCATCTTACAATTTTTGTTATTGATTTCTTGTATGAAACGGGGTTTCGTAGGACTATCCTCCTTTCTGAGGACATGCCATATTTTTGCTTGCTTCCAGGTACATCGGGTTCCAAAATCATCCTCAACGAAAAATTTAAATTGTATCTGAGCCATACCTTTGATAATATTCTGTCAACCTTGCACACAATTTATCTTCTTGCTGATTTGATCATTTCTGCTATGAGGAGTGCACACTGAGGGAGACTTGACACTCAATAACATGATCAGATATTCCCCAATCTGAATGCAGTCGGCTGAGAATTGCATATTGTGGTGAGGAGTGCATGTTAATGCAAACTTTATACTGAGATTCCATCCAGGATTTCTTTTGTATTCAGACGAGCTATTTCCAATTTCACTGCAGTTTGCTGACAATTCCATTCTGTTTAGCTGAGTTTCCAAATATATGCATTTCTTGCTGACTCTTCGGGTCCGGTGTCGGCTGACGAGCAACTTTAATAGGGGAAAAATTTGTAACACCGAAGGCCCAAAGAAAGAAACAAAAGAAACGACTAAAACAAAAGCACACAAGCATACTACTAATATAATAAATCAAGCAATCATCACATATTACTGCTACTCACACAATAATATGCATGCACACCTAACCACACAAATCTCACAGAAACTCTGGTATTACGGTCTAATATGCTGTGGCGGTGTGCGCGAAAATTATATCCATGTGTGGAAGGAGTTGGCGTAACCGAAGCTACACCAAGCACTGGCTGAACAGTGGCTGGATCTGGATGGATACACAGGTGAGGATGGACTCGATGATCGAGACACAAAAATCACAACCACCTCTTCATGAAGCATACGAAGGGAATCGTACCCGTCCAAAGAATGAAATGACATGGAAAGATAATAGTGGAAGATTGAGTTTATTGGTATTGCCCTTTTTTTGATAACCAAGATCAGTAAGGGTTGCCAAGGAAACGAGATGGAGGGCATGGATGATGATATGGTCGCATCACACCGAGGAGCAGGCATGCTAAGAAAGATGGTGCAGGCGGTGGACCGAAAACGATGCCACCTACACTCACAAGATTAACCGTTAGTGACAAAATAGCAATCTATATGCATGCTATGCGACAAACAAATGCAACAATCAAGTGCAACAAACCAACGGGGGTCTATACTACCGCTTTCTAACGTTCGCGCGGGCTTGGGCATCCTACAGCCAGACCTACTATGCTACCAAGTGTTGTGGCACCCCGGCTCAGAGAAAACCGGAACGCCCCATATTCCAGCCCAGAGATCGAGGAGAAGTCTTCTGGAATACGGCATTGCTTAGCATAGAACAAACCAGCTTTCTATTATTACACGAATATGATTAAAAGGTCTCCGATATTACAATGAATAACATCGACACGGCGACACTACGCCAACCACGGTTGCTCTATACAAGCAGCAGAACAACTCGAAGCAGCGGAATAACTCTAGCAGCGGAAAAAAACTATTGGCAGCAGAACAACGACGACGGTGGTGAATCCCACTCCGCAGGGACTCTGGCTGGAACGCTTATCCTAGCTCGTGAACACAGGAACAACACCAAACAAGCAAGCAATCCAGGCACGACCTGCAAGCTGGCATGACACGCCAGGTCAGTACATTGAATGTACTTGCAAGCTCACAATTAACCAGAAGCATTCAAGACAAACAACAGCATGGCAATTACAGGTTAAGCAGGAATTAACATGAGATCCTTATAACAACATGACACGAGCACATGATATCCAAAGTAATACTCCAAATTAATACTAGATACCATCATGAAAATAATCATAATAGCCACTAAGAATGCAAAGGCAATATGAACCTGATACAACTAGAACAATATGAGCATATATGTCGGTGTACAAAAAGAGGGGTACACTTTTTGTACCCCTATAACTGTGCACGGGCAGTCTGAGCCACGGGCACCACCACACCAAGCAAGGCAAGGGAGGTGAGCCAGGGTAAGACCGAAGCTCAAGAGAACTAGAACGACGCCAAGGCCAAGACCACGAAGAGCAAAGGGGACGAAGCGGACTCCCCCGACAAAATCCTTGCCGGGAGACAGTTTTAGCAACCCCGGCAAGACCCTTGCCGCGGCAACTCGCCCCACACCTACGGAGCAAATCACCCTTGAGTCCACTGCCCCCAAAGGGCAAGGATTCTGGAGACATCCCCGTGGCGGCATGCAGATCTTTGTAAAGATATTCAAGATTAGATACGCACTAAGGAGACGACAACCCTTGGCGGGATCCCAGCCGAGGAAGACCACAAGGCCCCCGGCAAGCTCCTTGCCGTGGATGACAGCAGGCGCCTCGGCAAAACCCTTGCCGGGGCCCCGGCAAGGCCCTTGCCAAGGACATTCGCAGGACCACCACTAGGCCCGCGCCGACTAAACCTCCACCGCCGTTCGCATGCAGCTGCCGACCCAACCAGCTGGGCAGGCACCCGCGTGGCAACATGCAGATCTTCGCGAGGACCCACCACTGAGCCACCTCAGCTGCCTACCTACATGGCATCGCAGGCATCGCTGGCCAGGGCGCGTGTCGACAGAAGAAGGAGTGGCGATGGACGAGACAAATCTTTCCCCCGTCCCTGATAAAGCAAGGACACCTAGGCAAGACGCATTAAATGCGCCTTGTCATGTAATGCGAGGGATAACCTCGCATCACTGTACCCTTTCCACCTGCTGTGTGCTACAGTGGCAACCCCTTTTTCTATAAAAGGAGGCTTGAGGCGACCAGGAGAAGGATTCGGCTTTTTGGAGCTCCTCACGCCCCATAGCTAGCTCAAGAACACAGCTATACAATCCACCAAAGCAGGAGTAGGGTTTTACGCATCCTCGCGGCCCAAACCTGGATAAACGAACCATGTGCTATCTGTTTGATCCGCTCTTCTCACGACCCCGCGCCCCGCTAACCACAGTAGGGATTTTTGTGATCCCATAGGTGTCGTTCCCACCGACATTTTTGGCGCACCAGGTAGGGGGCGCAGTTGTGAGAATCGGCTTTAGCAGTTAGTTTGGTGCTTCTTCATCATCATGGCGCCCAAGAAGAAGACGACGGTGGTGGTTGGCCAGTCGGAAGCCGGACAGCCCGTCCCGACGCGGGCGAGCAGCGGACCGGTCGCAGAAAGGACCCGGGGCGCTGCTCGTGAACACCAACACCATCCCAGCAGCCGGAGTTTGGGAGGCGGCGATGTTTGTGCACCTAGTAACGGGCCACACGTCGCCAAATCCAAAGGCAGAGCCAAGCCCTTCGCGAGTGGAGCGGGGCCTTCCAGGGTCATCGCCGCCCCGCCCGAAGGCGACGCAAAGGCCTCCAAGACTCCCACGTCGGCGCCAACAGCGCGCTCTTCCCAGGCAGCGCGCGACGAACGGCGTAATCACGCCAAAGATCCCGGGCGTCGCCGCGGGAAGAGCCCCGAGCGCCACTCCCGGGACGTAGAAGACCAGCCCACTCGCCGAGGTGCTGGTGAAAATGGCATGCGACCGCGGGGTCATGATAGAGCTCCTTCTGACATGGTCAGAAGTCGAAGCGCGTCGCGATCCGTGCAGGTTTCGCTGCCACTGACGCCAGCAGAGGCCCTAGCGCGCGCAGTTGCTCCTCGACTTTCCTCCCACTATGGGGAAACTCGACGAATGGAGAGCCACTATCCGAAGCCTTGTTGCGGTGGCCAACAAAGACGAACCAAGTCTGGTGGGGCCCCTGGGTCGACGCTCCGATGGAGTCCCGTGGACCAGTGGCGGAAAAGCCGGCGGTGCCGCGACCACGGTGCATTCACCTCTTCCCCATCCGGTACCGCGGACGCCGGCTCGTCGCGACGTCGCGGGCAATGACATCTCCATAGCATCGTCTGACCCGCGGACCCACTGTGACCAGCGCCAAGTTCTTCGGGAACGAGCCAATGAAGACGCTCGAACCACCATCGAGCGCCGGCGCGGAGCGCGCCACCAGTCAGACAGGCGAGCAGGGCCTGCTGTGAACCACCTGGTCCCGGAGAGCCCTGGAGGCCTACCTTACGAGGTAGGCTGTCCGGCTTTTACCCATGAGCTGCGGCAGTTCCAGTGGCCCACTCACCGCACCTTCAAACCTGACGTTGGCGAAAAGTACAACGGCAAGACTCACCCGTCTGAGTTCCTCAGCATCTACACCATCGCGATGCAAGCCGCCGGAGCCTACGATGATAAGGTGCTTGCGAATTACTTTCCATTGGCTCTTAAACCCAACGCCATGTCGTGGTTGATGCACTTGCCGGTAGACTCTATTTCCTCCTGGTCGGATTTGTGCCATGAGTTTGTGGGCGCCTTTACTGGAGGTCACCAAGCCCATGGCCAAGCAAGCGACCTGCATGTCATTCCCCAGAAGGGAGGCGAGAGTCTGCGCAAGTATATACAGAGGTTCAGCCAGGTACAGTACAATATCCCTGATGTTCACCCCGCCGCCATCATCAGCGCACTCCATCAGAACATGCGTAACCGCAAGATGCGCGATGAACTGGCAATGAACAAGGTGAAAGATGTGGCAGAACTCTATGTTCTTGCTGACAGATGTGCCCGAGCTAAAGAGGGAAGGAAGTACCCCGGCGAAGATGCCGGCGTGGAAACCGACTCCTCAGATGAGGATACTGCCGCCCCGGCGAAGAAAGGCCGGCGCCGCAACAGGAAGCGCAAAGGTAAATATGTGCTTGCCATCGAGGGATTTGATGACGCCGGCTCCGCCATGAAAACCAAGGCAGATGACCCCGGCAAGGAAATTGCCGGATGTGTCGCCTGCCGGGCCTTGGCGGCTGCCGAGAAGCCAGGAAACTCCGACAAGCAATACTGCAAGATCCATCGCACCAAAGGCCATGATCTCCAGAACTATCGACAGGTTGAGCTCCTTGCTGAGAAGCAGAGGGCTGAATATGAGAGGCGGGACAAGGAGAAAGGCCAGGACGGTGCTGAGGGGTCCGGCAAGAAGCGTGACGGCCAGGCGGGCCATCGTGGCAAAGATAAACAGCGGGAGAGGCCCGCCCGGGGCCATGACAAAAAGCCAGAAGACGATGATCACGAAGAGGACGATGAGTCTGGTGACCAAGAATCTCAGAAAGCTACAGAGGCCATGTGCGTCAATGGCGGCGCCTCGCTGCATACCTCTCACTGCCAGCTTAAACAGTGGGCGCGTGAGATTACAGCGGCGGAATCGTCGTTTGATGCCCAAAGGCCGTTGAAGTGGTCCAGCACACCTATCATTTTTGACACTGAGGATCACCCTGATCGCACTACTACAGTCGGGTGCTTGCCATTGTTGGTTTCACCAACAATACGCAACCTCAAGGTGACAAAGATGCTAGTCGATGGCGGGGCCGTTCTGAACTTAATCTCGCCTGCCGTGATCGAGAAATTGCAGATTCCTGATGAAGACCTCGAAGAGACGGGCACGTTTCAGGGGGTCAACCTGGGAAGAAGTCAACCAAAGGGAAAGGTCACGTTGCCCGTGACCTTTGGGAGTGATCTGAACTACAGGACAGAAAGGATTGTGTTCAACGTTGCCAAGATCCCCTTGCCTTACAACGGGATCCTTGGCCGCCCAGCGCTGGCCAAGTTCATGGTGGCATCACATTACGCCTACAACACCCTGAAGATGCCGGGGCCTGTGACGATCATCACCGTCCCATCAGACAAGAAGGATGCGCAAATTTGCGCTGACCAACTCTACCAACAAGCAGTTGCAGCAGCCGCCACTGCTAAGGCGCTTGCTCCTGCCGCTGGAGCCCCGGGAAGGCAAAAGAAGAAGACCGGTGAGACCTCAGGCACCCACTCTGGCAAGCACACCTCTTCGGAGTGTAGCGCTCCCGTCGAGGATGTGCCAGAGGGCTCCGCCGACAGAAACAAGAAGTCCAGGGCCACTCCGCCGGGAACCAAGAAGGTTTCTATCAAGGAGGATGGCACGGGAGGAGCTTTTACCATAAGTTCCACCCTTGACGACAAATAGGAAGATGCGCTCGTCACCTTCCTGCGGGTGAATGTCGATGTGTTTGCACGGCAAGCATCCGACATCCCCGGCGTTACCAGGGAGGTGATTGAGCACCACCTTGCTGTCTGTCCTCATGCGCGGCCCGTCAAGCAGAAGGTCAGAAAGCAAGCTTTGGAACGACAAGAGTTCATCATAGAGGAGATCCGGAAACTGGAAGCAACGGGTTTGGTAAGAGGAGTGCTCCATCCAACGTGGTTGGCCAATCCGGTGGTAGTGCGCAAGGCAAATGGGAAGTGGAGGCTGTGTAGTGATTACATAGATATTAATGAGGCTTGTCCCAAAGACCCCTTCCCGTTGCCGCGCATCGACTAGATTGTTGACTCCACAGCTGGGTGTGATCTGTTGTCATTCCTCGATGCCTACTCCGGCTACCACCAGATCTTCATGACAAGGGAAGATGAAGAGAAAACGGCATTCATCACCCCATGTGGTACGTATTGCTTTATACGGATGCCTTTCAGGTTGAAGAGTGCTGGTTCAATGTTTGCAAGGGCGGTCCAGATTAGTTTTGAACCCCAGCTCCATAGAAATACGGAAGCTTATATGGATGATATAGTGGTCAAAACCAAGAACAGGGCAACCCTCATATCAGATTTACAAGAAACATTTGCAAACCTACGCAAGATCAATCTCAAGCTGGACCCTGAGAAGTGCGTCTTCGGCGTCCCGTCTGGCAAGCTTCTCGGGTTCTTTGTGTCACAGCGTGGGATAGAGGCCAATCCGGACAAGATCAAAGCTATAGAGCAGATTGAAGCGCCCAAGCGAGTCAAGGATGTGCGTCAGCTTGCTGGTTGCGTTGCCGCCATGAGCAGGTTCATTTCCAAGTCCGCGGAGCGCGCCCTTCCCTTTTTCAAGATTTTGAAAAAGGCGGTCCCGATGGAGTGGACGCCAGAAGCCAAAGCAGCATTGCAAGATTTGAAGAGGTACCTCTCCTCCACGCCAATACTAGTTGCGCCTAGGCCACAGGAACCGTTGCTGCTGTACCTGGCGGCAACGAACCAGGTGGTCAGCGCCACACTAGTGGTGCAGAGAGAAATTGATGATGAGGTAATAGCAACGACGGAGCCCGATGCCACCGATGCCGACACGACACAACCAATTGAAGTGCCGCCGAAGAAGAAAATGATGCAGCACCCGGTCTACTTTGCTAGTTCCCTCCTGCAGGGGGCTAGATCGAGGTACTCCGGTGTGCAGAAACTGCTCTTCGGCCTTCTTATGGCCTCGAGGAAGCTGCGTCACTACTTCCAGGCGCACGAAATCACTGTTGTCACTCGCCTCCCTCTACAACGGATATTGCACAATCCAGACGCAACGGGAAGGATCGTAGAGTGGGCACTGGAACTGTCCAGCTTTGGCCTCAAGTTTGAGAGTACATCGACGATTCAAAGCCGAGTCCTGGCGGAGTTCGTTGCAGAATGGACCGCGACGCCTGACGAAGAAACCCAGGAGACTGCTCTCCCTGGCAAGGAGGCAAGTTGCGACTGGATCATGTACTTTGATGGAGCTTTCTCCTTACAGGGCGCCGGGGCTGGCGTACTGCTTGTCGCGCCCACCGGTGAGCACCTCAAGTATGTGATCCAGATGCACTTCCCCAGGGGGGGTGTCAACAAACAATACAGCTGAGTACGAAGGGCTGCTTGCCGGTCTTAGGATCGCGGCGGACCTTGGAATCAAGAAACTCGTCGTCAGAGGCGACTCGCAACTTTTCGTCAAGCAAGTCAACAAGGATTACCAGAGCCCGTTGATGAAGGCCTACGTCGATGAAGTGAGAAAGCTGGAAGAGCGTTTTGACGGTATACAGGCAGAATACGTTCCCCGAGCGGAGAATGATATCGCCGATTACCTATCAGAACGCGCTGCCCTCAAGCTACCTGTGGAACCAGGTACCTTTGTGCTTCGGCTAACTCAGCCATCCGTTGATCCATCAACAGAGCAGAACAAGAGGAGAAAATCAGGGCCCGGCAAGTACTTTCCCGCCGAGCTCCCCGAAGCCGCCGGCAAGATGTTGCCGGAGACACTGAGCCCGCCACGGGACGGCTAGCTCCGACAGAGCATCAAGCTCTTGCCATGGAGACAGCCGCTCCGATAGCGGAGGAAATGCCTTTAGTCCTCGCCGTTCAGCCCCAGGCTCCAGCGTGGGCACAACATACTGTCCGATTCCTCCAAACAGGGGAACTTCCTGAGGAGCAGGAAGAAGCGGAAAAAGTAGCCCGTCGCTCTACTATGTACCAGTTAGTCGATGACGTCCTGTACAGAAAGAGGCCGAACGACGTGAAATTGAAGTGTATCCCTCGAGAGGAAGGACTGGGGCTGTTGGCGGAGATACATGGAGGCATATGTGGATCCCACATCGGGTCAAGGGCCCTTGCCGGCAAAGCGTTTCGGCAAGGCTTCTTCTGGCCCACCGCCCTCCAGGATGCGAGGACACTAGTCACCAGGTGTGAAGCGTGTCAGTTCCATTCAAAGAAGCTTCATCAGCCAGCTCAAGCCCTTCAAACCATTCCTCTCTCCTGGCCTTTCTCGGCCTGGGGGCTCGACATACTGGGCCCTTTCCCCCGCGCTGTCGGGGGCTTTGAGTACTTGTACGTTGCAATCGACAAGTTCACAAAGTGGCCAGAAGTGGAAGCAGTGAGGAAGGTCACAGCACAATCAGCTGTCAAGTTCTTCAAAGGACTAGTGTGCCGTTTTGGTGTACCCAATAGGGTTATCACCGACAACGACATGCAGTTCACAAGCCACACCTTCATGCAATATATTCAAGACCTCGGCAGCAAGGTCTGTTTCGCTTTCGTTGCTCACCCACGAAGCAATGCTCAAGCTAAGAGGGCAAATGCTGAAGTACTGCGAGGCCTGAGGACAAAGACCTTTGACAGACTGCACAAAGAGTGGAAGGCGCTGGATTGATGAATTGCTGGCGGTTCTTTGGTCAATCAGAACGACACCAAATCGAGCCACCGGTCAGACACCCTTTGCCCTGGTATACGGGGCAGAAGTAGTTCTCCCCATGGAACTCATATACGGGTCACCTCGAGTACTCGCTTATGACGAGCTTGAGCAAGAGAAATTGTGGCAAGATGACGCAACGCTCCTTGAGGAAGATCGTCTTGGGCGGCTGTGAGAGCAGCGCGCTACCAGCAAGCCTTGCGCCGCTACCATAACCGCAAGGTTCATGCCTGAATCTTTGAGGAAGGCGACCTTGTTCTTTGGCGCGTTCAATCGGCCAAGAATTCCAACAAGTTGACACCAAAGTGGGAAGGCCCTTATCGGGTAATACGAGTCACCAGGCCCGGCGCAGTCCGCCTGGAGACCGAAGATGCCATTCCGGTGAGTAACTCCTGGAACATTGAGCATCTTCGCAAGTTTTACCCGTGAGGCGCGGCTTGCCGGGCCCCCCGGTAAGCCACCTTTTGTACGAGCCTTGCCGATGATGCATGTAACCCTCTATACAAAGCCAGGCGCAGACCCTGAGCATAAATAAATGAAGCGCTGGCGCCCTAAGTTATAGCATGCATGCTAGGTCGAGTCTCGTCCTTGGTTAGGGTTGATAGTGCTTAGCCGCGACTAACCCCTAGCTTAGAGGTCGAGTGTGCATCTCTTTGTCTTTCTTTTGTCTTCTTTGGTTCACAGGACACACAGATATCCATGCCGAACCACTTGGGGAGGAAAAAAAGAGGAACAGACCAACATCTAGCCCCTGGCAAGCCAGTATTGCCGGGGGCTGCAAGAGCAAAGATTCACCCACGGCGAACCAGGGTTGCCGGGGACTGCAGCTTCAGATAAGTTCTTCATCCCTTATCATGCATTCCATTATGGACTAAGGTATGTGAAACCTCGTTTTCCCCTAAGCTACCGTGCTCCCATAACTCTAGGCCCTAGGGCTCGTTCCTGGGGCCAAGTTTGGTCGTAGTCGTGGCAGCGAAAGGATGAAACAAGGAGCCTAAACCCGCCTCATCCCTGCCTCTGCCAAAGGCGTGAGGAAGGTCGAGCGAAGTGGGGAGACGGCAAGGCCTGTTGCCGGGCAAGGAAATGTTTATCTCGAAGATATCAAGGATTTACTCCTTGTCGTGGGTTCCACCCGCAAACAAATGACCCGACAAGCATCCCTTTTTCATTAAAAAAACATTCCACTCAGGTACAGTCCATAGGGAATGAAAAACATGAATGATGGGATTACAAGTTTCAAATTCAACAAAGGCCCGAAGGCTTACAAACAAAAAAGAGATAAGGTGCCCGTAATCCCTTTCTTGTCCCTCTCCTCAGGAGGCAAGTCAAGGAGGTGAAAAGGACAAAAGGAGCGCCTAGGCGAGCTAAGGGTGGCAGAAGACACCAAGAGAACATCTTGGTGGCCGTCCAAAGGCTGGATGGTGATGGCAGCGCCAGAAGCAGAGCTCGAAGACGAGGCGGCAGGACGTCAGCACGCGTCGAAGGCATCGGTGCCCGCGTACTCCGACTTGACGACCTTGCCGCCCACCCTCTTCCTCTTCCGCAACCTCCCAACGCCAGCCGCCCAAGGAGACGACCCCGAGAAGTTCAGGGAGCCGGCGACACGGATGATGGGGTCGCCGGTGCCGCACGGAGCGGCACCCGACACCTAGTCGGACCCGTCATCCTGCCGCCTACTACCCTCGTCGTCGCTGCCGCTGTCCTCCTCGTCACTCCCACCCTAGGAGGAGTCTTCACTATCAGAAGAGCTCTCCACGCAGTACCTTGCATGGGTCCCAAAGAGCCCGAAGACCTTGACGGAGAGAAGGCCACCCTCCATCAGCTTAAAATGGAGAGTGAGCCCCTCCGTCAAGCGGTGGATATGAGCAAACGTCTTCCATCCCCGATGAAGATACATCACGTGAGGGGCGGGGAAGTCGACGTGGACCCGCGTGCCACTGATCCCGCAGCCCCTCATGTGCAGCCGCAACGACTCCGGCGGATCCAGATCCATCTCCAGCGCAAATGGAGTCGGGAGACGAAGGAGACGGCGCGGCGGCCGGCGCAGCCTGACGAAGAACTCACGAGGGTCATCCCCAACATGGCCCTCCATTGGAGGAGGAGCTGCTGGCGGAGGCGAGGCCGGCGCGCCGCCCCGTCCTCCCCTTCCCCGAGCGCCCCAGCCTCGCCCACGGCCTCGCCCCCCTCCCCCTTCCCCTCGCGGCTGGCTCTGCCACCGCAGGCGCAGGAGAAGGAGGGACGCGTTGCCGAGCGGCGACCCTCGCCGCCACTGCTGAAGGACCGGGATTCCCTCTCTCCATGACGGATGGAAGGGAGGAGCAGAAGCTGAAGGAAGAAGAAGATGAAAGAATGCGGGACGCCATCCCCCTCCCGCTCTTTATAAAGGATCGGGGTTGGGGCTCGGCCACCCCGCTCGGCCAATCAAGATACGGAAGGTGCAGGGAGCCAGGACTGACCCGCCGCCCCAACCAACGACGGCCCGGTTTCCTGCCTCCACCGTTTGCCACCCCAGGCGCATGGGAGACACGTGGCGGACGTGCAGAACCAAGGGGACGGGTGAGACGACCACTCCCCACCACGTGATCATGGGGAGTGGACGCCTTGAAGACCGCGCCTCAGCCCCATTCAGTAAATGGGCTGCGCCTCCACGCCTTCCTCCGTTTATGGGGAAGGCGTGAACCGCCCCTTTACTATGATGTGACGCATGCCTGTAGGAACCAACCCCACGCATGCTGCACATGTCACAGGCACCTCCCCATGCCGCGCCACGCGCGGGAGTCGTGGGAAGCGTAGCGCGCGAAGAACCTTACCGCGGTAAAAACCGCCCCGCCTGCCCGCGCACCGTTTTTGGGCCTAGCCCAACAACGCGTTGCGCTTATGTGTGGCCCAGGCCCGGGGGCTCCTGTCGGTGTACAAAAAGAGGGGTACACTTTTTGTACCCCTATAACTGTGCACGGGCAGTCTGAACCACGGGCACCACCACACCAAGCAAGGCAAGGGAGGTGAGCCAGGGTAAGACCGAAGCTCAAGAGAACAAGAACGACGCCAAGGCCAAGACCACGAAGAGCAAAGGGGACGAAGTGGACTCCCCCGGCAAGATCCTTGCCGGGAGATAGTTTTAGCAACCCCGGCAAGACCCTTGCCGCGGCAACTCGCCCCACACCTACGGAGCAAATCACCCTTGAGTCCACTGCCCCCAAAGGGCAAGGATTTGTGAGACATCCCCGTGGCGGAATGCAGATCTTTGTAAAGACATTCAAGATCAGATACGCACTAAGCAGACGACAACCCTTGGCGGGATCCCAGCCGAGGAAGACCACAAGTCCCCCGGCAAGTGCCTTGCCGGGGATGACAGCAGGAGCCTCGGTAAAACCCTTGCCGGGGCCCCGGCAAGGCCCTTGCCAAGGACATCCGCAGGACCACCACCAGGCCCGCGCCGACTAAACCTCCACCACCATTCGCATGCAGCTGCCGACCCAACCAGCTGGGCAGGCACCCGCGTGGCAGCATGCAGATCTTCGTGAAGACCCACCACTGCGCCACCTCAGCCGCCTGCCTACCTACAGGGCATCGCAGGCATTGCTGGCCAGGGCGCGTGTCGACACAAGAAGGAGCGGCGACGGACGAGACAGATCTCTCCCCCGTCCCCGATAAAGCAAGGACACCTAGGCAAGACGCATTAAATGTGCCTTGTCATGTAATGCGAGGGATAACCTCGCATCACTGTACCCTTTCCACCTCCTGTGTGCCACTGTGGCAACCCCTTTTTCTATAAAGGGAGGCCCGAGGTGACCAGGAGAAGGATTCAGCTTTTTGGAGCTCCTCACGCCCCATAGCTAGCTCAAGAACACATATATACAATCCACCAAAGCAGGAGTAGGGTTTTACGCATCCTCGTGGCCCGAACCTGGATAAATGAACCGTGTGCTATCTGTTTGATCCGCTCTTCTCACGACCCCACGCCCCGCTAACAACAGTAGGGATTTTTGTGATCCCATAGGTGTCGTTCCCACCGACAATATATAAATCTGACGATACTAGCATGCAACATGATGACACTATATGCACCAATTATTCTGCTCGGGTTATCTCGTAACCATCACACGCAGCACTTTCCCACCTCGGACATTACACGATCATCTCAGGATCAAATCAAGCTTGGTATAAACAACACCGTAGTAATCATTAAATGACCACAAGGAGCTTGATCTTTACCCATGATTCTCGCACAACATCACGAATATCCAACAACTCGGTATCCTCGATACCACGGTGATCATTCCGGCAATCACAACCAAAGTAACTCATGATCCTTACGGCGATCATCACCAAAGTAACATGTGATCCTTACGGCGATCACCACCAACTTATTTCATCACCGAACCGGGGTTGTCATTAATCATGTTATTATTAATACTATTGACTCATGGTGGGACCGACACAAACTGGGCCCTTATCCGCGGGTGCGGCTATCGATAGACTTAATATACACTCTGCAGAGGTAGCACACTGTACCCACACCATGGAACCCATGGCCTCGCACTCCCATTCGGGTGGACCAACTGCGTTCCGACAAAACCGATCTATTGCCGTGACACTCTCCCGGCCACTCCGACCCACTCCCAACTGGGCTAGTCCTGGGTGGCCCCGTGTCTACCAAAGACACCCCGACCACCGTCATGGTCAAAACTCCCTCACTGGGACCGGATCCATAAAACTAAAAACAACGGGCACACAAGGTTATGTCCGCCTACCTGATCAGGGTAGGCACGCCCATAACCTTCCCTCATGGGAGGCACCGGCGAGATGCACGACAATAGACCCAGTTAGGACCTTACCCATACGGTAAGTGTGGTTGCACTGGTCAGTTTCGATATGGTGGCACCATGACTCAGCCAACAGTTGTTCAAGTTCAATTTAATCCGGTTAAACTTGAATGCAATATGTTGAGCCATGATAAAATAACATGATGCAATGACAATGCATGAGCATAATATCAACATAAGTACGGGATGCAACATAACTGTCCATCATATCAACTATGAAATAATCTCCAACTGAACATGGCATAATGACGAGCATAAATATTACAAGTGCAACAATACTCATAGTATAACATAACATGACCACTAGCATCAACCATAAATAACATGCAAGAACTTATCAATAACATCACCGAGTAACACTTAACCAACTAACAGCAACAGAACCATGCCTATTAATAGTACTCGGTAACCGACGTTAGTCATGCACCGAAGAGCATGACCAACCCAACATGTACTACTATCAAGCATGGCAATATGAAAGTAATACTAGCAACTAGCAGGGCATGATAACCAGGTGCATAACAACATAGCAAACAAGTAAGCACAATCCCAGAAGCATTTCCGAAACAACGATAACCATATTTTAAACAAGCAATCATTTAATAAATATTCAAGTTGAAAACCATGGCTACTGCATGACTATCATGCAAGTGGGTATTGTGGCTTGCGTGGGGATGAAGAGTACTCCGGGAAGAAGTGCGGTGAAGCCGTAGAAAGATTTGCCGGAAACAGTTCTCTCTCGGAGGGGCTGTTAATGTGCAAGGGCAAAAAGGTTATTTTCACAGTGTCAAACCAAAGTGAAAGTGAAACCAATAGAAAAGGCTCGATGAAACTAAGACGTGGGCTTTGGAATCACCTCAAACGGAGTTGTGGTTAAAAAGATATGAGGTGTTTTCTGCCAGGGACCCATCTGTAATGAAAATATTTATAGACTAGGCCAAAACAGAAAAGCTGAAAGCGCATTCCAGGAACTACACTTGCGGGACAGTGAAGGCGTATTTTCGGCCGAAGACGCACCTGTTTACGCTTTCACTGAAACGAAACCGTATCCACGGGATTGCGCTTCCACTTAACTAACGTGGCAATGCGGGGCCGGGCTTGAGGCCCTGACAGGTGGGGTCCGCGAGGAGGGGCCCGTCGACCTGACTATCTTCAACCTCCCACTCGGGGAGCTCCTGGCCGAGGGGAGAGGCACGCCCCGACGGCGATTGCCGGCGCTACGGGGCATCTCCGGCGAGGCTCCGGCTATGGATGGACTTAGCGCTCAACGGCGCATCCAGAGATCCTATCCACGGACGGTGGGAGGACCCGAGACGACAACGAGCTTGGCGCCGGTGGACAGGGGCTTCGGCCATCGGAGAACTCCTGATAAGAGGCCACCGGAGGAGGACTGTGGGTGCTGGGGTGGATCTAGGGTGTGGATGGTGGCCTCTAGAGGTGGAAGGAGAGGGGGAGTGGCTCGCCGCTGCAGAAATCGTGGAGGACAGAGACGGCGGCCATGGCGGCCATTGGGGGCCTCGGGATCTCTTGGAGCCCAAGGGAGGGGTCGGGGAAAACTGAGAGAGTGACGTGAGGCTGCTGGTCAAGAGAAACGTGCTTGGGGTGGCCTATATATAGCCGGGGCGAGAGGGATGGGCTGGGGGTGCCGCCGCTCGCGCTCGGCCAAGGCTCTGGCGACGGCAGTGATCACAGGAGGGCGCTGGATCACGACGAGGGAGAAGAGGACGTGCTACAGAGGTGCACAGGGACAAGCAGAGCTCGGGGACAAGACGGGAAACGGCCACGGCGCCATTAATGCTCGGTCGGCCACAGTACGTCCGTGGGTGCGTGGCTACGAGAGCTAACAGAGGGGCTGACGGAGGGGGAGATGGCTCCAGGAGAACGGCGACAACGCGGGCTAGCTGCTGGACATGCCCGTGCTCGCTGAGACGCCGAGCAGAGAAGGGGCCCGAGCAAGAAGTCATTCTGGGCGCGGCCATTGCATGCCGAAACAGTGGTCACCGCGTGAACTGGTGCTCAAAGTGCCACGAGCTAAGCCAAACGATGTATGGGGTGGAGTTCTTCCTGGGGAGGTTGCATCTGATGAGGTAGATTGGTTAAAAGTGACACGGTTAAGTGGTAAACCACCTCTGAAGTTCACTGCAGTAAACTTGATCGAGCACTGCTGATCCACAGAGACTTGATCGAGGTCAATGGAGTTGTCTGGTAAGTTCAGGGTAAGAAGGACTTTAACCCTGGTAACTTGGAGAGGATTTGGATCAAGATTTAACAGAGTTGCTTTGCAACTGGCAAAGATGGTCCAGAATCAAGATTAGGATGATGCACTCACCTGGAGTGTCAAATTGATCTCAAATTGGGCAAGGCAGGGTCATTTGGCCATATGAAGATGCTGCAAAAGGTTTCATACCAATTGGATAAAAAATGGTACTTCATTCACAAACATTTCCACTGATCAGAAACTTGCAAAAAATTCTAGAGGATAAATGGCTTGATGAAACATTCCCAAAATGGGTGGAGGTTGGTTATATGGATAATAGAAGGCCTAGAAAAATTGGCAGCCATAATGGATCAAGATAGAATATACTTGCTTCACAAACTGAAATTTTGGACAGAATGAAAGAATTGATAGTGAGCTCACATGGAGGCATGACATGAGCTATACTTTGGTGGAGGGCTATTATATGATGATATGAGGGATCATGCAAAATGGCAACTCATTTGGATATGCCTAGCTTGTACTTCCTTCACAACCAGTTCCCTCGGCAGGAACTTTGGAAAAATCATAATTAAATAATTACTAGGGAAATGAGGTTGCACTTTGGCATGTGGCAATGATATGGACAGGAAAAGTTGTCCAAGGAGTTTGAGGTCAACTGGGAAAAGTAAAATGGCACTTGCTTCACATTCTGCCATTCAGGACAAAATAGGAAATGAATTAATTGAGCATGATGGGGAACATGGAAAATGAAATATTTTTCCATATTTGAGAAAGATATGACCCAAACAATCTATGAGAATTATTTGGGAATTTTAGGAGTGATGGAAATAAAGGTTGCTTCACAACCTAGGGCAAATTGGGTTATTCCTTTAATAGAAAAGGAATATTCCCAATAAAAAGAATATTGGGATTTGGGCTAGGATGAAAATGACAGGGTCTAGGGAAGGATTTGGGTATGACAAGACACTCTGGAAACAAAGAAGAAAGCATCTTCTTCAGTTTCCAGACCACAAAGCCACGGAAAAAGAAAACTCAAGCAAAAACCTCAGAAAAACAAAAGAAAAAGGAAGGGCCAAAAATCAGGCTGTCACAGCCTTCTGCTTAGTTACCACATCATAGGTGTGAATATGTCAAGCCATCCATTTTTTCGTACATATTCCATCCTCGTATCATGACTTTGCCTTTCATCAGAGTAGTGTTCGTCAGTATCATGCATGAATGAGTTCTGAAGAGCGAATGATATTCCTTTTTCTTGTCGGTATGACCTCACAATGCAAAATCAATAAAGCTGAAGGAAATTGTCAAGGCATTGGATGATGGTGGTCCTTCTGAGCAACTGAAACGGAGGTTCTCTACAGATTCTACTCCGCCATCCTCCCAACAAGATTCGCCAGACAACGCAAGGCTAGACAGTCAACGTAGCTGTGTAGATGATGAGCACATCTCCCCTACTCCACCATCACAGGTTCTTGCTCTAACTTGGCACTATTATATGTGTTTTCATGTTGTGTATGATGTCTAGCTCGTATTGCTTCTAACTTTGTTGAATTACATCTACTTACTTTACACATAATGCCTGTGAATATGACATGTGTTCCTGTTTCTACATCCGACTACTATTCTTGCATATCCCGCATCAGTCACTTATGATAAGGCACCTTTAAGTCGCCACTGTGATATTGGTTGTGTCTTGCATATGATTTCTAGAATTTACTGCTTCTAATTTTTTGAAACGCCATATAGTTTGAACTTGGCAGAGTGATATTGGTTGCATCTTTCATATGGTGTATAGCTTGGAGTGCTTCTAATTTGTTGGAATGCCTTCTGCTTAGTTACCACATCATAGGTGTGAATATGTCACACCATCCTGTTTTTCATACATATTCCATCCTCGCATCATGTGTTTGCCTTTCATCCGAGTAGTGTTCGTCAATATCATGCATGAATGAGTTCTGAAGAGCGAATTTTATTCCTTTTTCTTATCGGTTTGACTTCACAATGCAAAATCATTACAGCTGAAGGAAATTAGTCCGGCAGTGGATGATGGTGGTCCTTCGGAGCAACTCAAACATGGGGTCTCTACAAATTCTACTCCGCCATCCTCCCAACAAGATTCGCAAGACAACACAAGGCTTGACAGTCAACGTAGCTGTGTAGATGATGAGCACATCTCCCCTACTCCACCATCACAGGTGCTTGCTCTAACTTGACACTATTATATGTGGTTGCATGTTGCGTATGATGTCTAGCTCTTATTGCTTCTAACTTGAATTGCATCTGCTTACTTTACACATAATGCCTATGAATATGACACGTGTTCCTGTTTCTAGAACATACGTGTACATGATGAGCACATCTCCCCTACTCCACCATCATAGGTGCTTGCTCTTACTTGGAACTGTTATACGTGCTTGCATTTTCCGTATGATGTCTAGTTTGTAATGCTTCTGATTATGTTGAATTGCATCTGCGTAGCTTACAACTTATACCTGCAACAATCACTTACCCATAAGACACATTTAACTTGGAACTGTGATGTAGGTTGCATCTTGCATTGTCTTCTAGCGTGTACTGCTTCTAATTTCTTGAAATGGCACTTACGATGAGACACTTTTTACCTGATAGAGTGATATTGGTTGCATGTTCATATGGTGCCTAGCTTTCATTTCTTCTAATTTTGTTGAAATGCCTTCCTCTTACTGTTTTTCATACATATTCCATCCTCCTATCGTACGTGTGAATATGAAACGTTGTCTTTTTTTTGTATATATTCCATCCTCCTATCCTGCGCTTGCCTTACATCAAAGTAGTGTTCGTCTGTATCATGGATCAACCAGTTATGCAGAGCTAATTTTATTCATCTTCTTGTGGTTTTGACTTCATAAGGCAATATCAGAAAATAGGAAGGAAAAGAGTAAGTTAGGGGATGTTGGTGGTCCTCCGCACCGACGCAAACAGAGACTCTCTAGATTTGCCACTGCTACTGCTAATGAAGTTGAATTCCCAAGTCTACATGATGAGTTCATCTCCGTACTCCACCATCGCAGGTGCTTGCTCTAAGTTGATAGTGTGATAATTGGTTTCATGTTGCATATGTTCTTACATCAAAGTACTGTTGTTGTGTATCCTGCATCAGTCACTCATGATTGGACGCTTTTAACATGGCAGTTTGATAGAGGTTGCATCTTGCATTGATTTCTGTGTGGTACTGCTTCTAATTTTTCGAATTGCCACTTATGACAAGACACTTTTAACTTGGCAGAGTAATATTGGTTGCATCTTTCATATGGTGTCTAGCTTGCATTACTTCTATTTTCTTGAAAATCCTTCTGCTTAGTTTGCACATCGTAGCTGTGAATATGTCATGCCGTCCTGTTTTTCTTACATATTCCATCCTCATACAGTTGTCTTACATCAAAGTATTGCTTGTCTGTATCATGCATCAATGAGTTCTGAAGAGTGATTTTATTCTTTTGTGTTGTGGGTACAGCTTGACATGGAAAAGTCAAAAAAGAGCAAGGAAAATAATATAGTAGGGAGTGCTGTTACTCGTCGGGTGAAACGGAAAAGGTTCTGCCGTCGAGATTCTGCTGGTACTTATAGTGCAGTAGAAGGTCCAAGTCCACCGGCTAAATCTACAAACACAGTATCACCTGCTCCACCAGCTACAGCATCCGCTTCAACTGTACCAACATCTCAACTAGTTACTCGTTTGTTTGCTCCGGAACTGGCCAGTTCCCAAGCTGCCTTCACACCTAACACTACTTCTGAAGCACTGCTGACACAACAGGACTTGGCAAGATCAGATGAACCTCATGAGCATCAACACCAAGACGGTACCTGGTCGAGTCAAGTTGCAGTTGCATGCTCCTTTATATGTACTCTCACAGTTTGATCTACACTAACACTTTCCATATTCGTTGTTGAACTAGCACCACGGCGCAAGTGGAAACAGACATCAGGGATAATGCTTGACAGATTAACAAAATCTAAAGGAGGAAGAATGGAGATCCATTTTGAGGCAGGTTTAAAAAGGCCACGTGATGCTACAAAGTCAGCCAAGTTAGTATCAGAGGCAGCCGTTGCCGTTAGGTGTCATGCATGTATCCTCCCAACGTGGATCCAATACAGGAATGAGAAAGACAATACCCAGTTTACACCTTCCTTGACCATTTACCCATAAGTAATGTTATTCATCGCAATTAGTAATATTGTCTTGCTCTATCCCATACTTTCTAGCTTCCTCCTAATAAGACTGACATTCTTTTTTCAACAGATGAGGTTCAAGTTGGATCCGAAAGATGATGCAACTAAACAAGCATGCACTCATGTTTTTCAGTCTGCTCTGCGACAGTATCGGTACCACCTTATAAAATCTCACTTTGAAGGCAAGGCTAACAATGAAATTGCCCAAACATCTCCAGTGGAATATATTACAGATGAAGACTGGACAACCCTCGTTAAACACTAGTCTGATCCAAAGTATCGGGTAGGCTATATGTATTTGATCAGACCACATATTGAACTTGTATTTATGTATGTGCCTTACAAGTGTATCTTCTTCTAGGCTAACTGTTTGAAGAACAAAACCAACCATTCTAAAGTGAAATTCCAACAGACAACAGGATCTCGTAGCTATATTGCACACTGCGAGGCTCTTGTAAATAGCTGCTACTTCCTTCTTTTTTGTGTGCCATATTATCGTATCAATATTGACTTGTTCCAAATATAGAGGAAAGCCCGTGCGGACCAAAAAGAACCTGAACCGAATGCAGTGCAAATCTTCAAGGATTGCCACACCAGCAAGATGAAGGGCATGAGCACACCAGTTCAAGCCGCTGTTGTAAGTCCTTACTCCTCCTGCCTTGAACTGATTGGTACTATGATGTGTTCATTTAACTGCTTGGTTTGCAGCCAATGTCAGTTACTCTATTCACTTTTATTCATAGTTGTCTTAACGTATCATTACACCTTACATGGTTTAAAAGAGATGAAGGATATTCTTTTGGTCTTGATCTGTAATCTAGTTGTTATGTTCACGTGCGCACACAATGATAAAATAGCCTGTTTGTTTTATATCTGTTTGCCCATGATATGAATGATGTCATACTATGTTCATCCTACTTTAAACCAGGTCTCTTTATCCTTAGATATCAATGAATGTGAGGAAATAGACAATACAGTAGGCATGCTACATGGACATATGTTCCGAAAGTGATTTTATTATGTAGTTGGCACTACAATACATGCTAATGTATTACAGTAGTTCACCAAAATAAGTTATGTATAAACGTTTAACCTACTTTGTTTGTTTTTGTCCCATTAGTAACTTATCTGGTACACTAATCTACAAGTTCAAACTTTCAGGAAGCTATGGAACAAATGATTGAACAGCCACAACCACCTGAAGGTGACGAGGCTACTACAGGCACAATGTCACCTCTTGCTGCAGTGCGTCAGTATCTCTCCACTAACAGTGCAAAAAGCACCTTCCTGCGTAAATCTGGGTTGGTTGTCAAGGTAACCTCATCCAAATCGCCTACTGAACAAAATCTTCCTGCTAGACAGAGTGATATATCTGTGCTCCATACACAAGTCCAATCCCTAATGGACGTTGTTTCGGAAACAAGAATAGTGGTTGAGAAATGTCGTCAAGATATGAATGGTTTTGAAACCAGACTATTAGACATTCGCTTCGTTGTTCAAGAGCAATGGCGGAAAAAGGTGGAGATTGTGCTGCTCCATCAGATTCTACAGCCTGAAACATTAGCACTCAGGTCAAATGATCTGTGCTTCTATACATCTGATGGTGCTTTTATCTGGAAGGACTATAAACTTTATGCCAACAGGCTTTTTGTTGTATGGTTGGAAATTATTTTGTTGTGATACAACATTTATGATGCTGCCTCAGGCTGCAGTAATTACGACGCTATTTTTGTATAGTGTAGGTTTATCTTAGTAATGTATTCGGCCAAAAGCTTCGTAGGAGCCCAACATGCCAACATTCGTCGGGCCCATTCCAATTGGGCTAAAAACGATTACGGGACGAAATTGGCATGTAGCCCACTAAAAATATCTAGGCCTAAATCAGCATAAGCTTTCATTTTTTTCTTGTAGGCATGTGCCCATAGTGGGCCTTTAACAGGCCCAAACATAATTTGGGCCCTCATTAAAAATAGGCCATTTACAGGTGTAAATATCTCGAGCCCATAAAAAACATGGGCCTTTAATAGACCGAAAGTGAGATTGGGCCCTGATTGTGCCAAATAACCCACTGGACTTAGCAGGCCGAAATGGTGGCCCATTTACGATGTGGATCTTTGACAGGTCGAAATTCGGACGGGCCGTAAATGCGCCGACCTAATACACGGGCCTTTAACAGGCCGGAACTTCGGTCGGGCTAGATTATCGTCATTTTTATATGGGTCGTTAATGGGCCCGATATGACGTTGGGCCACATATGGCCCATGGTTTACGTCCGGCGTTAACAGGCCAAAAATGACAACAGGCCAAACGTGTAACGCCCTCGATGCGGCTATATCTCCTACGTGTCGAAGCACGACTTAGAGGCATAACCGCATTGAAAGCGATGTCGCAAGTGAGGTAATCTTCACAACAACCCATGTAAATAAATAAAGGGGAAAGGTACATAGTTGGCTTACACTCGCCACGTCACACAAATACATGAATAAGTCATTACAGAAAGTGGCCCAAAGCTATAGTGGGCCTCTAACAGGCCGAATGTCAGACATGGACGAATATGACCCAAATCCTTCACGGTCGTTTATGGGCCGAAAGTTTTGATGGCCTGTAAATGGGCCCAAATGAAGCCGGACCTTTAACAAGCCGGAAATACACCAGGCCGTCACTACTAGGAAAAGGGCTATAGATGGAACTGACACTAATGGCGCACCAGACATGTGGTGCGCCATTACTATATACTAACGGCACACCATCTGTTGGTGCGCCATTAGTGTGGAAGACACTAATGGCGCACCAGGCACACGGTGCGCTACTAGTAACAAAATGTTTTTTTTTCATTTTTTCAAACATACTAATGGCGCATCCGGGCAGAGTGCGCCATTAGTAGTTAGAACTACTAATGGCGCACCGGCCATAGAGTGTGCCACCACTATATTTTTTTTTACTTTTTTGCAAAACTACTAATGGTGCACCTTTGCATAGTGCGCCATTACTAGTTTAAACTAGTAATGGCGCACTGTGCCACGGTGCGCCATTAGTATAATTTTTTTTTTACTTTTTTGCAAAACTACTAATGGCGCATGTCTGTGTGGTGCGCCATTAGTATGTTGGGTTACTAATGGCGCATGTCTCTGTGGTGCGCCATTAGCACCCCCCGCACCCTTCCCCGCTCCACTGCCGCCGACGACCCACCGCACCCTCCCCCGCTCCATCGCCGTCGACGACCCATCGCACCCTCCCCCGCTCCATCGCCGCCGCCGACACCTCGCATCCTCCCCCACTTTTTGATGATATTTTTAAATAACAAATTTGATGATATTTTCAAATAAGAAATTTGATGATATTTTCAAATAACAAATTGGATGATATTTTCAATTAAAAATAAAAAAACAAATTTGATGATATTTTCAAAAAAATTGATGATATTTGATGATATCTTCTGTTCTAGTCCTCATGAAAATAACAAATTTGATAAAAAAAAACTAATTATTAGATGCAACAAGAAATAATGAAAAAAAGTTACTAATGGTGCACCAGAGGCGGGTGCGCCATTGCTATCAGAAAAAAAGTTACTAGTGGCGCACCAGAGGAGGGTGCGCCATTGCTATCAGAAAAAAACTACTAATGGCGCACCAGAGGGTGGTGCGCCATTGCTATCAGAAAAAAAACTACTAATGGCACACCAGAGGGTGGTGCGCCATTGCTATAGTGTCTAGCTGGATACCCCTTCGCCCGATCCCCCCTTCCCTCTCCCTCGCCAGATCCCCCTTCCCTCCCCCGCCACAACCGCTCCGACGACCCCCGACCTGCTCCGACGACCCCCGCGCCCGCTCCACACCTGCTCCGGCTCCCCCGCACCCGCTCCGACGACCCCCGCGCCCGCTCCACACCCTAGCACCTCCCCACTTCCCCTCCCCTCGCGCTGCTTCACCCGACTAGGTCGTCCCCGTCGACACCGCATCGTCCCCACGACCACCGTCGTCCCCGCACCCCACCAAGGAATCCAGCTATGGAAAACTGTGTCTACACGGCGAGCCCTAGGAGTTCGGGAGCAAACTCCCCTGATTGTCAACGATGCAGCCTGCAGCCAAAAGAAGGTGAGAATGACAAAGGCATCCGGATTAACTTTGATCCTTGGATGTCTCAATTACGACAGGCAGTGATGTGGTTCGAGCCTTCAGGTTGATAGGTAATTGGGTTGTTGCATCGAAAGGGTGGAGTACTGGTGTCTCCGGATCACTGGTCGCTGAAGCGGGGCTGCAAATTATGATGGTGTTGGATCATCTCTTCGAATGACTTTGTTGTCTTTGCTGCTGGTTCTGGATGGGTAGTTCTTTCTTTTGTTATGCATATTCCTTGTCATTTGGTCATCCTCGTCTATGTCACTCTTACTATGTAATAGTTGCTTCTGTTTAGAATGTCATTCTCGTCTGGATCACGAGAGTTTGAGCGCTGTAGATGGGTGTGTTTTGGTGGTGTAGCAAGACTTCTTATGAACTATCATGTCTTGTTGTTTATGTCAGTAGTAGTCACTAGTCAGTGTTTGAATGTTGTATATATCGTTGTTTTGAACTGTTTATTGTCTCGAACTACTGGTGGGCTAAATGAGGGCATCACCATTCTCCAGTGTTCAGAGTATATCTCCTTTTTTCAAGTTATATAATTTGAGCTCAGTGTCTTTTTGATGATGTACACTTGTTTGGGCCAGTGAGATGTCGTTGAATATGGGCCGAGTAGTAACGCAATGCCAAACAGGTCAATTATGACTCTCAGGCCGGGCTCTCAAAAGATCCTGAAAAAAAGGCCAGGCTCTCTAAAAAAGAATGAATAAGGACTCTTAGGCGACATGTGGGCGCCACCGGTGTTTTCGTGAGCTTGCGCGCCGAGAGCATATTGGCGCGTGCTCGAAATTCATGCTACCTTTTCATCCACAGTCTCCCGCCCCTCCCCCACCTCTGGAATCTCGATTCCTACTCCAGTTCCCCCAAATCCCCCTCCTGTACTCCCTGTACTCAAGCGCACTATCATGTCGCCGGTCAACGCGGATCTCCGAGCCGGAGATCCTGAGGTCCGTCCTGCCTTCGGTCGCTGCGTGCTGTCGCTCAATAGTGGCATGGCGGCGTTTGACAACCAGTTTGCCGGCAAAGTGCTGATGGTAACCATGAACAGCGACCGGCCTCCCGTCTCGCCGGATGACCTTGTCAAAGCTCTTGGCATTGCGCACGGCATCCAAATAAGTGACTTTCTCGTCGAAGTCTGTCCGCCACCAGCTGATTTCTTCGTCAGTTTCCGGACAACTTTTGACTGCAGTCGTGTGTTCGAATCTTCCCGGCGTTTGTTCTGCGATGGCGCGATGGTGAGCTTTGATCGGCGGCACCCAGGATGGCCCGTCCCCGCACGAGCTCGCCATCGTCTTCCTCTCGGTGAGCTGCACCAGTTCCCCTTCCCCCCCCCTCTCAGTGACCTGGCTGTCAGGCTTAAGTTGGAGGCTGCAAGGGAAGAGTTCATTCAGAAAAAAAAATACAGGCTTTAAAGATGATTTTTTCTTACTATTGCCATGTTTTTCCAATTTATCAAGCTCCAGCACAAATATTCGATAGTATTTGGGCTGCAGTTAGTGTACTAATTAGTTGGATATTTGAGTAGTATTGTCAACAGTAATTTTTTTTTACATTTTTGCATTGCTTCCAAGAGTAACAGCAGATGCTTAGGACACCTTTAGGAGATCTACTCATCTCTAATCATGCTACTCAAGGATAGGAACCGTAGGCTTCTCTAATCTTCTTGTGCTAGGTTGTTCTACAGTTCAAGATTTACTCCTTAACTAAATTCTGTGACTAACAAACCTAGCTCTTGCAAGTAACAACATGTTCAAGATCAAGGTTAACAGTATGTTCTGACAGTATAAGAGTAGGAATTCTGTGTTGTTTAGCTCTACAATATCCAGATTTTATGATATTTGTACATCCAGTTTTTGTGGTTAGATATCTGACAGTATAAGAGTATGTTCTGACAGTATAAGAGTAGTATAAGAGTATAAGAGTAGTATATCCAGTTTTTGTGGTTAGATATCTGAATTGAGAAAAAACATAGCTTTTGCGGTCTCCATATACTACTAATACTACTACTGTATTTCATTTCAAAGTTCAAAATGCTGGTACTGAGATTTTCATTTCCAATGAGTGATGTTTTTCCTAGCAGTAGAAAAATAGCAGTAGCCATGTACTAGGAGTGCATTTTTTTCTAGGGTGATGGATAGATCTAGTGAGTACTGCATTGCTTTTCTCCAACTTTTGATAGGACCAAGGAAATGAGTGCTCGAAAGCATGCCCATGCGTTTGCCCCCCTTCTCTTGGGCCTGGTCTTCTCCCCCTCTTTATGCCCTTTTCTTTTGAACAGGAAAAGAGGGTCATAACCCTTGTAATTATGCACAAGCTCTTTGCTTTATACCCACAAAAAATGTTGGTTCATGGCTGGCTAACTGCAGGTCCAGCCAACTAGTAGGTGGGTGTAGATGCTTGAATTGCATAGGGCCAACTAACTGCCCCTTGAAGGGGGCAAACAAGATGTTGTTGATACATAAATGTAGTTTTCTGTATTCTGTCCAAACTAAAAACCGTTAAAAAGACCATGTGTTTTTTGGTCAAAATCTGCATGTAAAACTGAAATAATCTCCTAGTAGTTAACTCTTATGGACAATTGTCAATTTTCTGTAATGATGATGGAACATTATAAAGCATTGTACTCCAGTGTATATGAAGGATACAAAAAATTTAGCAACTTCTCTGATTTTATAAAGTTGTTCTTATATGGGTGAAACTTCACTTGTTTTTAGGCTAGTGTAGGGTGTTACTTCTTCTGTATGGGCCAACTATGTCACAAATAAATTGTTCCTTCTTCTGAATTTGACAAGTAATGACTTGCAAAGATGATGATCATCTTGCTAGTCTGCTGGGTTTTGTCTCCGACCATTGTGTCGTGATGAATTTGTAGGTACCCCGAGAGGCACTTGAGTTTGCCGGAATGTCGATTAACTTCCGTTCCGGCAAATTCGGGTACTCCATATGTCCTATTTTCAGCAAAGGTCATGCCGAAATTTTCCGTGAATTTTAGCATGACTTTGCTAAAAATAGGACATATGGGGTACTTGCGACTAATGCATGGGCCAGGGTATCTTAGTACTTAATTAAGTAGGATCAACTGCCCCGCCATTCTTGTTGCATTAAACCATAGGTGGCAATAGAGCCAAGTGATTAGGCCCAAC